>NW_027150992.1:90630-355731 GCF_018691715.1 Phytophthora cinnamomi
AACGGCACGGCCTCTTCGTTCGTATAATGGAAGAATGCCCAAAGCATTTTGCAGCCGATGATCCCGGGTGTTCTTTGCACGGTCGATTGTTTATCCGCGTCTCAACAAACGTCGAACATCGCCACCAAGCCGATACTCACGAAGATACGCCGGTCGAACACGAAGCTACCGCGTACGACCTTGGCTCTTGCGGTCAAACTATTGGCCTCTCTGGGCTGTTAAAGCTGTAAGGCAGCGTCCCGAGTCCATCCGCGGCGCAAACTGGTTGTTGGTCGCTCGAGTGCCCTGAGATAGGCAGCTGAGACCGGAGTCGTCGGCATGCGTCTGCCGAGTCTTCAGGCGCTCATCCTTGCTGCAAAGGGTACCCGAGCCGCCCTCGTGACATAACCCGCGAAAAGCGTGTCTAATCACGCATCATCCGCTCTGACCGAGCGTACAATGGACACAACCGTAGACTACAATGCCGATCTTGGGACGTAACGTGGATGGCCCAGATCCACTCGCGGGGTCCGAGCGAGCAGAACAGTAGGTCAGGCGGCAGCACCACGATGGCACGTATCGATCAGTTGGTTGATGCCTCTGTAGTCGATGCGGTGGCGAATCGTCTTGGCAATTCTTCTGAGGGATACAATGGCGACGGCGAGCTCCACGGCTTCGCCGTCCAGAGTCGCGATGTACTTCCGCCTTGACATTCCCCTTTGAGATATCGGTCCACTTCTTTGAGATGCTGTAACGGATCCGTCGGCCCGTGGTTTGATCGGCGCGTTCGCTGCACATTTATGCACAACGCCCATGCGGGGCGGGATTGCATTCCGCTTGCATCACGATATTTTCATGGCGTCGGGTACTTCAATCAGATTCGCGCTGGTCGCCGACAACTCGATTCTTGACGTTACCGCCTGATAGTCGAGCACGTTTGCGTTTCCGATAAGTCGGGGAGGAATGCTAATTCATGCGCGTAGCCTCCAGTTCGATGTCCGCCGCCGCCAGTCGCTCGTCGTCTCGTCCACGTACCCTTCCGTATGTCGCGCATTACTGCTAACGCGTCTGGTGTCGTTGAAATGGTCTCGCTTCTCGGCTGAACTGGTCTGAGTCATCGGTGGATGATCTCATCGTCTTTTCGTCGGGTCGCGCCTGACTCAGCAGTCTCCAGTCCTGGTCTTCGTCGTGGCGCACCGTCGACTCAGCAGTCCAGTCCCAGTCCTGGTTGCCTTCTGGTTGTCGCTTCACGTCACGTCGTCAACCCGGCGAGTCGCCGACAGTAGCGTCGAGTCGTCGGTGTGTTCTTCCGCCATCCATTCTGAGCTCGTCACCACGACGTCCGATAGTCTCGTCAGTATGCCAGTCTCTGTTCAGGTCGCTCGCAGGATACCTTTACAACTCGATCGCCCTGTTGCCACGCTGCTGCTTGGCCAACCATTGTGTAGAGTCAGCCTCCCACGAGATGATGTCTTGTCCCGTGCGGCAGCGTATGCGAGCACCTGCCATCTTGTACTTTGCGGAATCAGCCGACGAGCCTTCAGTCTTCTGTAGCGACCCCAATCGGAACCCAGACTATCACCGGGAAGCGCAAAACAACTCGCCAGCCGATCCGTGGCGTTGGTAAGTCGAATCCTACCGGACGTCCCCGCAGAACTTGGTGACAGTCGGGACGACGTTTCACTTCGGCGAATCCAGCACTGAGCGTCGACTGGGTATGTCGTCGCTGTAGTTTGAACTCGTCCCATTCGTGGCCCGATTTGCATTGGTTCCCGGACGTACGCGACGTGGCATCCTTCGGCCTCGTCCATCATGTTTTGAGTCTTGAGTCAGCATCAACCTCGCTCTGGCCGTCGCGTTAAGGAGGTCCAGATTACTGGCCCGGATCATAAAGTCGGTGCCAAGCACCACCTCTATCCCGGCGAGTGGTCCAAATCCAGACCCCGAAAATATAAACGCGTCCCATCCAAGGGGACTTTCACCTTCGCCCGGCGAGTCGTCATCACCTGCCCTTGGTGACCTCGACATCCATGCAACGTCCATGCCCACTACTTCGCGGATTTCAGTCGCTTACAAGTTTCTCCGAGATGACACTGACGTTTGCCCCAGTGTTCAGCAACATCCTGTGCGCGACGTCCACGGCTCCGTTCACCAGTGTCCGCATCTTTACGCGCATGTCAAATTCTGCGCGACCACCACCCCATCCGTTCTCCAGCTAAGAGTCGCACTTCTGGAACGAGTCGTCGGCGCGAGTCTTCTTGCACTGCGCTTGTCAGCCAGTCTTCGGCAGTATCTCCAATCTCTTCCTTGTACGTTTCTTCACAACATATACCTCCACCGAGGCAGTCGCCTCCCTTTCCAGTTCCGTCGTTTTCATGTCGTTATCTTGCTCAGTCTTCGTCCATTCGCACTTGCCCACGAATGCAAATGCACTCGGCTTCAATTGCGGGCTCGGCTAACTGTGGCAGCGATTGGGACCAACCCAGTCGTAGTGGCGGGCTGCCTAGTTTAAATGGTCCGAAAACAGGAGTTCTGGAGCCTCGGTGGAGGTCTTTCTTGTCCACCTTGGACTTGACGATCTTGGTGATTTCTTGGAACACTTCACATTTTCCGGCGTCGTGCACTTGTTTGCACAGCTTGCACCGGCGTCGGCAGTAGTGCGCTGAGTGATAGAAGCCTCCGCAGGCCGCGCACGGTCCATACTGGCGAGGCTTCTCGTCGCGGTAGCCGCGGTTCTGGAACCGATTGTCCCGGCCTTGACTGCGGCCCGCTGGGTCACCCCTAGGTTGTCGGTTGTCAGACCGGGCGTATGCGCCTTCAGCGGCGACTCGGCGTTCGTTATGTGGCTGCTGTGGGTGGTGCTTCCTCTGACGAATACTATCACCCCAGCTCTCGCCGCACGCTGTGAGTCGCGCTGCCGTGTTCACTTCCATCTTCGCCGTTGCTCGCCATTATATCTGTGGCCTTGTTGCTGCAGCTCGCTCCGAGTGTCCCGGGTGTCCCGTCCATGAAGTTCGCGATGCTGGGCGCCAGATGCTTGGCTAGGCCACGCGAGGTATATTGCGTGAGTCTTCGCGACGACGCACATAACTTCGTTCGCGTCGGTCGCGGCGGTTGATGCATCTCGCGAGTCGTCTCGGCGGCGGTCATCACGTCGGCGAGTGTCTTCCGAGCGCTCGTGGCGGCGCGTGCATCGCGACGTCTCATCACGTCGTCGGAGGCATCCGAGCTCGAGTGATGCGGCGGCGACTGCGGGACGAATTGCGCCTGTCAATCTTCAATATCGCTTGGACTCATCTCTTCCAACTCATGTACGTCTGAGATGCGCAGGTACAGGCGCCGTTCGAGCTCTCGGTCGCCGCAAGTCTCGAGGAACCGCTTGACGTGGTCGCGTGCTTGCGGCCGTTGCTTTCAAACCGAATTCCGGCGTTCCTGGCATAGCATTGAGCCGGTTTAGGAGTCACAAACATGTTCCTTGTCTTCGCGCTTGGCATGAGAGCTAGTCTCCGTGACTGGCTGAATGGGAGCAATAGTGTTTGATGAAGGCCTCACTTGGGAGGCTCCACGTTCGCTTGGTCGTCTGGGCAGTTGTCGGTACCAATGCAGAGCGCCGTCCGAAGACTCAGCCTGAAAGGCATGCACCATCTGTTGGGCGATGCTCGCGTTCCTTTCATCTCGTAGACAAAGGCGCGAAGCCATTGCATCGAGTTCTCGCTCTGTTCCTGGGCTCGAGAACGCCTTGATCTGCCCCAGGGAGATGAGTTGCCACCTCATCCTCGGAGTCCCGTTAAGCAGCTCGGATTCGGTCACCTCACGGGTTTGAGCGCGGTATTCGCCCATCTGCGCCCCTCCATCACCGAAAGTCCTCTTCTTAGTCCGACAAGTCGACGGTGGACTGGTAGCGGCGGCTCTTGCTCCGTCCTGAACTGGAGCCTTTTCGTCTCTGGCCGATTTTGAGTCATCGGTGGTGCTTCCAGCGCGGTCTGAGTTGCCCGTAGGTGGTGGAGTCACCATGGGAGCCTTGGAAGTACGGGGATCGCCTGCTGACGCGCTAAACACCCCTCCGGTGGGTTTTGTCGGGGTTGCGGATTGCCTTCTTCGGAGTCGTCGGCAGCGGTACGCAGCCGGGTCGACCACTTCACGAGTCGCACGAGTCTTCCGCGAGTCGTCCAGAGTGAACGAGTTCACACTGAAGGCTGTGCGGAGTCGCTTCATTTCCAGAGCCCGCACCGCTTCGGCCGGCACCCAGCACTCCAGAGTCGACGTGAAGGATGCTCCAGAGGCCGAAGCCCAATGCTTTCAGAAATCGTTCGGTTTCCTTCACCACTTGTTCGATCGTTATGGAACTCACTGGGCGAGCCAACGCGTGACAAATCTGCCCAAACCGCTTGGTGAGTTATCGTCGGCTCGAATAGCCCACCCCAGTCGCTCTTCTTCATCGCTTCGTAAGTCGACCGAGAACCGTTGGCGCCGGGTGTCACCGTTGAGTGGAGCGGTTACCGGAGGTTTGCTCGGTCACTTGAGTCGTCAGGACCGGTGACCTCGAGTCGTCGTCGGCGTCTTCAAAGTCTTCCAGTGTCATACGCTGGCCTGGGCATCCACATCATCCAGTTCATCCGCGAGGTTGCGCGTCAGGAGCGCGTGTCATCGTCAAGCTCAACCGCGAGGTTTCGCGAAACGAACGCGTGCCTGCACTGCGTCCCGCAGACAGCACTGCATCTTCTGGAGTCTGGTGTCACCAGCTGGCGCAGGCGCCTTCTCCTCCAGGTAATCGTCGTAGTCTTCATCCATTTCTTCGTCCTTGGCGTCGGATCCAGTCATCGCGTCGTCGAAGCTGACGGTCCGCTCAGCAATCGGGTCGAGGTGCGGCGTGATCAGGGCCGCAGTCGAGTCGTCGCCACGTGTTCCGCCAGTCTTCATTGGTGTTGCTGGTACCGCTGAACGTGATCCTTCCGCCATTTTCTTCTTTCTTCGTCTTTTTTCTTTTCTTTCTTGTTCTTCTTCTTCTTGGTTGCTCGTAAAGTCGATCACCCGCAGTAGCACGAAACACAGAAGGTCACACGAACCCGGGTCGCGGCACCAGTTGTCGTGTAGGAACACGCGCTAAATTATATATTGGCACTTTCACCAACAACACCCACCAAGTCACCGAAGCTCAATGGGCTTGTTAGGGTTAGAACCTGAAGGACCAGGAACTTTCCCTTGACTGGGTTGTGTTTCCTCTGTGACCGAGCTTCGCTAGTCGACGACGGAAGGCTCAGCGTCACTAGCCACGAGCAAAGGCTAGCACGTCTCACAAAAAATATACCTCGCAGGCCCTCAGAAGGAAGGGTCCGGCCTTTTACGGCGTGATACGAGGGTACCGGAGCTACTCCGGCGGGAAGAAATAAATGGAGTGCGCTCCTCCAGTTCCTGGCGACGACTCGTCGCTACCAATATACGGTCACTAACGCTTGGCCCTGCCAGATGAACACACGCTACACTAGTAGATGTGCCCACCGACAGTCATAATCCTATCTACCAGGTTTTCCTTGAGCTGCAGGTCGTTCACTGCAGGCACCGATGTCGCCCTTGCGTGGTTGGGAGGAAAAGCTATTCTGTATTGCGTCTGAAGGCTTATCTTGTCTTCTTCAGTTTCCTATCGATCGATACAAATATCAAGTATAAACGCGTCCGTTTTGGACCGCCAAACTACGACTCTTCGGCGCTTTCTGCGACGTGGCGGCGTTACCGACGACTCAAACGGCCGCTGAAACACCACCGACGACTCGGGACAGGCGCCGAGGACTCATAGGTTCGGATCTTGCCAGTAGGTTCGCACCGTACTTAGCGGGATGCAACCGCCCGCGGTTGACTTGGGCCCGTCGACGAGTCGTCGTCACCGACCAAGGCAATAGCGATCGGGGCGTTTGGCCAATGACTGGCGATGGGTGGTGACTTGCCATTTAGCATTGACAGCTCGAATCTTGTCTTGGCTTCATTTCTCGACACCACACTTATGCAAACGATTTTACAATCGTAGCTCAGGTAGTTGCAAAGCAGAAATTGTGGGTGCAACTGAAGGGTTTGATAAAGCAATGTTAGTGGCAATGGCATCGGTAACAACAATCTCCGTTTGATTTAATGCCAGCCTGCAAAATTTAAATAAAGCAAAAATGAAGGTGCTGCTTCGTTGGGTTGCCTTTATCATCTTAAGCATCTGCAATAAAGAAAACACAAGCAGGTGAGGACGAGCAAGGGCCAATAATAGGTGGCTCAAATTCGTACCAAAATACGATGCGACCACTTGACTACGGTTGTAGTCTTGACTTGCAAGCTCTTGTTGTGGTAGCTTTCCCATTTTAGGAACCCTCTGCCTGTTTGCGATGGCTCTGTGTCTAACGTCATTGACCACGTACAGCAGGACGCAACGCGTCGACAAACAGTCGACGGAATTCTTGTGCATGGTCCTGACCACGCCTCGGCGGACCAGTCCATCGCAACCACCACATAAAGCCTTGAGTGCATACACTTTGAAGCCTTGTGCGCAGGCTCTAGTCTGCAGGTCGTTCAGAGACTCTAGTGGCTTTTGAGTTGAGGAGGAGCCGACCACTAGATGGAGGCGGCTGGGTGGCAAACCTACAACGCGTCAGAGTATCACAAACAGCTACAGAACAGCCTCACGGTAGAGTACAACACACGCACGTACACCGGGGAGCTCGTATCAAGCAGTACGTTGATCGATCGCGGCGGCGGTTATCAAAGTTACCTTAGCTTCCGGCTGGTCGTTTATCCGTCTTGCGACTCCGTTCACCGCTGCTGAGGCCGCGCTTCACTCCTCACCATCCTGCTATTGCCTTGCATTAAACGCCACCGCCCTGGCTGCCAGTTTCCGGTCGCGCTTGTCCATCACGCGTCCCAGTCTGTGAGCAGCTCTGTGGTGTAGCAGGATCTGCCAGAATCTGGTGAAGGCAAGATCGAGCTTCCCACCAATGCCCAGACACCGACTAACGGAGGGGCCCCCAACGATCCGTGATCGGCTGAACATGGTCTCACCTTGTGTACCCGTCGGCGGGATGGATCTGCTCTCTCGGGGCTCCGAAAATGCAGCGCTTGGTGAAGATCAACTGTCTTGGCGTGACGCGGGGAAATGGGGTGGAGCAGCGCGGTAATCTTCGCTCTGCGTCCGGCTGTACGTCTCGATCGAGTGTCTCGGATCCGGGACCCGTCGCTGCCTTCTCGTACGCGCTCCTTCCCTTTTTCCTTTCCGAGTTGCTTGCCGCTTCCTATAGCCGGATCAGTTCGTGAGAGGTAAACGATCGCCGGCCAACCAAATAACTCCGTCGATCGAGGGCTTGCACACACAGAGATCATTTGAGTAGGGAAGCTGACCAATGATTACTCCAGACTTAGCCCACACTGCTAGATCAACTACCTTCTCCTTGTAACTTAGTCGGGGCCAATGCAATTCCCCGAGATGTGAAGACTTGTGCCCTTGGATGCAAATTCAGCTCTGATTTGTGTTTAGCCTGTGTCACCCTATAGCCTACCATCCCTACTCTGATCCTACAACTAGATGCTAACCGGATCCTTGCCCTGACTGTGCCTTCTGATGCTTCCCATCCTCCGTCGAGCAGCGATCGGCCCGAATCTGTATGCCGATCGCGAAACTTCCCAAACTTGTATGCCGATCGACAATCATCCTCGAACCAGTATGCCGATCGAAAATCCGTCCCGATCGGCCGCCGGTCCTGCCCTGTCACGATCCCACTCCGCCGATCCTGCCGTCCCCGCGCTCACACATGCGTCCTTCCAGCTCTACACCCGCCGACTGGGTCCGGCTCCAGATCCGGTAGCTTCTACTTGTTCTGATCGATAGTTGTAACGGGGTTGCAGGTACAAGTGGCTACAAGCCACTTGTGAATTTAATAGATAGGATATCTGTTAAAAGTTTTAGATACTTCCTCACCTTGGTGTAAGTCACACCAATGGATGCATTGAAGTGGGCCACCACAATGAGTGGTCCACACCTACCTAAAGATCCTATTGGTAGAAAGCAGCATCTTTCTACCAATCAGAGACATGCATATTGGCGGGTCTCTGACAGCCAGCCGCTGTCAACCCCTTTCATAGATGATAAACAATTTTAGCAGATTTAGGAGGAAGATCAATTTACAAACAATACAGTTCTCATTTTACCTAATCTAAGTCACTTGGAGTCTTATCTGATTTAAATCATATTTGTGTATTCAAATATAATCAACCTAAATAATTACTCAGTACCTACACTTCCTCATACACGTAGCGCGACGTGTAAGCTAAAGTAGTGAGTCAAGTTAGACCCACTACACCTGGTAGCACTTCGTAGTCCGTCCAACGACCGACTGCTTGACGTTCGTACGCGGTGTACGAACGCGGAGTCGAGAACCACATGAGCACGGAGGTGACCATGGAGAGCTCCAACACGCCTGCAACGCATGTTGCACGCGCCGACTGCCCCCACCTGTCTGACCCAGAGTGGGAAGCCCTCCAACGACTGTCAACAGTCAGTGGAGAAGCGGCGATAGCTACGATGCTGCGTACGCTATCGCCGACGGAGCAACATGGTGTTGCTCTGGGATTCATCATGAAGGAATAGCGTGATGCTGCTTCCTCAGTGACGGCGTCGTCAGGGACGACACCGCGTGCTCAACCATTAAAATTGAGCGTAAGCAATTACGTGGGAAGAGAGGGCGAGCCTCTCCTCCGATGGCTTGTCGAGCTGGACACAGCCATAGCGGCTCGACGAATCGTCGACCCGCTGTCGAAGGTCGCGTTCGCCATGTCCTGCCTTGGCGGACGCGCAAGGAGTTGGGCGTATGGACGCCGACTCTCCGATCCTACGTGCTTCAGCACGCACGAAATATTCAAAGAGGAGCTCAAACAAGCGTTTGAGCCCCCGCAAAACGAGTTCCGGTCGAGGGCGGAGTTCCTCGACCTTCAGCAGGGTAAGCATGACGTCCATGCTTACGCGCAGCGCGCACGATACTTGGTCTCAAATATCGTGACCAATCCAATTGACGAGGTGACTAAGGTCGTCACGTTCATGAAGGGACTTAGAGATGGGCCCGTGAAGACCTATCTCTTCCGAGAGTACCCGAGTACTCTCGAAGCTGCAATCGCCCTTGCCAGGCAAGAAGAGTTTAGCCTGCGGCAGGCTAAACTCCATGTAAATGTACCGAGGCCGCAACCGCGCCCGGTAGCGAGGACGGGAGGTCCAGAACCAATGGACCTCTCGAACGCAACAACTGCTGGTTACCAGCAGCAGGGAGGTAGCGTGCGATGCTTCCGTTGCGGAAGGATCGGTCACTTTGCACGGGAGTGCACAGCTCCCATGCCCCCTGGAGGTGGCCGTCGTGGCGATGCTAGGCATCGCCGCGGACCAACAAAAAACGCGAACATCCAGTAGGCGCGGGGCGCCCTACTGGTAATGCAGTCGCGCGTGCCGACATCGGGCACGCGACACAGAGGACTGCAGCCCCCAGTGAGACTAGCTCTCACTGCAAGAAACAAGATGACAGGCCGAACCTAGTCATCTTGAAGGTTTACTTGAAGAGAGCGAGTGACTCTCTTCGAGCTTTGGTAGATTCAGGCGCGTCGAACAACTTTGTTCGACTACGAAGCCTGCCGAGGCTTGACTTCGAGGAGGTAAATGTACCTCGAAGTCTTCTGGAGGTACGACTGGCAACAGGTGCAATCGTGAAGACCGAGAAGCGCGTCGTGAACGTGCGCTTCTCGTACAAACAACGCGTGTTTGTCGAACACTTTATCGTCCTGGACCTGGACGATAAGTTCGACGTGGTAATGGGCATGCCGTGGCTTGCACGGCATGATCCGGTGATAGACTGGAAGAAGCGCATGCTCGTGCGCTTCGGACGCGACAGCGGAACAGAGAGCGATGGCCCTGTTACCGCAGCGCACGCACCAACAGGTGCGCGCGACTCACCAGTCGAGACAGCGTTTAATGCCGCTGTCCTGGGGTGTCCAAGGGGTGCGCGGGGATGCGCACTAATGAAACCCGCGTCGGCAATGCTGCCGACGTCGGAAGGAAAAGATGTGTCGCTTCCGGGAACCAACACTCCACTCGCGTTCAAGTACGAATGGGACAGCCCCTGACCCTAAGAGGTCAGGTCGATGACGACGCGTCGACTCCGGGAGTCGACGCACCCTCGGTAATGAGGGGCTCCGCCAATGAATGGCGTCGAGGTGACAAAGGCGTGTCAACTCCGGGAGTTGACGCTGCAAACAGTGCGGACGGTTGCAAACGTACCGCACTGACGCAATTTGCATGCCGTCGTGCAGCCCGGCTGCACGATGAAGCGCCATGCGATCAACCCGGGCTTGATACCGCGCGCCCGCGGACAGGGTCCGCCGGCGAACAACTGTCCACGGCCTGGACAGAAGAACAACTGTGCGGAGCCCGGCTCCGCACAACAACAAGATGGCGCATGCGAAGAACGCTGCGCGAGTCTCGGTCCGGGACCGGGCCGCCACAAGAACCGTCTGCTGGGCAGACTGAGGCGGTGACGCCGGACGTCGAGACGCTTAGCGTCTCGGCGTCCGGGAGTACAAAGACGTACTCCCGGAAGAGATTCCTGCGGAGCTTCCGCAGGATAAGGGCATTCAGCATGAGATTGATCTCGTGCCGGGCACGAAGTACTGTGTCACGCGGCAGTGGCCACTGCCGCGAGATCAAGTGAAGGTGATCGACGACTTCTTCGAAAGTCGTCGAAAAGCAGGACAAGTGCGGGAATCAAAGTCCCCGCACAGTGCTCCGACATTCTGTGTCAAAAAGCCACAGGGCGGATGGCGCATCGTTCATGCCTACAACAAGCTGAACGATGCGACGGCACCGGCGCAGACGCCGATACCGCGAAAAGATGTCATCATCGCTTCGATGGCCGGGAGAACGGTTTACAGTGCTCTCGACTTGCGAGATGGATTCTATCAGATCCTAATGCGTGAGAGCGATATCCCTCTCACGGCAGTGAGCACGCCAAGCGAGATGCTCTGGGAATGACTAGTGATGCCACAGGGGCTTAAGAACGCCCCTGCGACCTTCAACAGGTGCGTGACGCACTTGTTGCGCTCGGTGCGCGACTTCGCACCGAGCTACTTCGATGATCCACAGCCGAGCTGTGGACGGGAAGACCGACGTAGAGATGCACAGGGTGCATCTCCGGAAGCTACTTGAGCTTATGCGAAAACATAAGCTCTACGCGAACCTGAAGAAGTGTATCTTCGGGGCGAGCGAGATACCCGTCCTCGGGTGTCTCGTAGGGAAGAATGGCGTTCGCCCTGACCCGGAAAAGGTCAGAGTGATCAATGAATGGCCAACGCCTTCAAATGTCAAGGAACTGAGGCAGTTCCTTGGCTTGGCCATGTACTTGTGCAAGTACGTGGAGGATTACGCGGGCAAGATCCGCCCGCTGTCACAGCTTCGTAAGAAAGAGGCTGTGTGGAATTGGATACCCGATTGCCAGAAGGTATTCGATGCAGTCAAGCAGGGCTTGACTGAGGCGCCGATCTTGGCAGTGGCGGACCAAGATCGCCCATTTCACCTAGTGTGTGACGCATCCGACTTCGCGATCGGATGCGCGTTGATGCAGCACGATCACGAGGGCCGTGGTCGTGTCGTCTACTTCCAATCGCGTCAGCTGAAGCCAGCTATCCGGTGCAGGACAAGGAACTCCTTGCCATGAAATACGCACTCGCAAAGTTCCGAGTGTATTTGCTTGGAAGTAGACCGTTTGTGGTCTACACCGACATACGTCCTTCTCACGCGCGACTTCTACTGGCACCACCAGTATAAGTGGGTGCGCTAGTACATCCATGCTTGCGAGGTATGCCAACGCGTAAATTCTGCGCCATTCGCGCAGGCTCCGTTTGAATCACTACCGACTCCGTCGGAGTGTTGGAAGTCCATGTCTTTGGACTTCATCTTTGGTCTTCCCCCGGATAGTGGAGGGAATACCGGTGTTGTGGTCTTCGTCGACCGCTTCAGCAAGATGGTACATCTTGCTGCGGTGCCGGCAGAGGTGACCGCGAAACAGACGGCCCGTCTGTTCGTCGACATGGTGTTCAAACACCATGGCATGCCGTCCGACATCGTGTCGGACAGAGACTCGCGCTTCACAGCGCACCTGTGGCAAGAAGTGTTTACGCTTCTTGGGAGCCAGCTTTCCATGTCGACTGCGGGTCATCCGCAGACGGACGGTCAAACCGAGCGCGTGAATCGCGTGCTCGTCGACATTTTGAAGAGCTACGCTCACTCGTTCCAATACTGGAGCGAGTGCTTATCGATGGCAGAGTTTGCCATCAACAACTCAGTGCATGCCCCGACCGGGCATACACCGTTCTGCGTGAATGTCATGCGGCATCCACGTCTACCGAGTTTAGTCGGAGTGATGGCTCCCACTTTAAGTGGGGGAGGATCTACGACTGCAATACAGCAGCCGCAGAAAACCGCTGACACTTGCACAGTGTCAGCTGCAACAACGAACAAAACGCATGAGTCTGCGCCCTGAGCAGACTCCTCCAACAACAAGGACAAAGACCACGGGTCTGCGCGAGGTGCAGACACCGCGAAGAACCACGCAGAGGCCGGGCCTCTAGCGGAGAGCGAGCTGAACGACTTCAGCTCGGATGCAATCAACTTCCTTACCAAAAGACAAGCCGTGATCCGGTTTGTCCAGGATGCAATAGCAGCTTCTGTTGATCAACAGAAGCTGAACGCAGACAATGTGGGCAGAGGCAACACAAATGAATTCAAAGTTAGTTAATTGGTTTTGTTAGCTACTCAAAACCTGCCTAAACATGCAGTTTCGGATTTCGGAGCAAGTAAGCTTGCTCCGCGCTTCATCGGGCCGTTCACTGTGTTGGGACGGCACGGCAACGCTTACACGCTAGACATACCGTCTAGCATGCGCTTCCATCCGACCTTTTACGTCGGACGGCTGGAGCCATACCTGGTGCACGAGCCATCTAGCTCCAGCGCGCGGACGGGCCGGAGCAACTCCTTCATCCGGGTCCTCAACTCGACCTGAATATTCGAGGCGGTCTGCGAGACCGCCGCGACTTGGGCTTTCTGATTCGCCAGCTCCTGTTTCAGGGCGGCGAACTCAGCGCCCTGCAGACGCTCCACGGCGGTCACCCGGTCGTGGAGAGGCGCATACTGATCAGCCCGGGGCTGATCATACCCGGGGCGTGTTCCCACCCCCGCCACCGCCGATCCGTGACGCCCGCGGCTCAACCCGCTGAATTGTTGAGCGGATTGTTGACCATAGTATCCCGAAAACGAACCCTCAAGGCGCTCGTTTTCGTATTCGTTGGAGAGGATTTCCTCCCCATCAAGATACATGGGAGCCGCGGAACGTCTTGCTGGAGGACGTTCCGGAAATGGTGAGGAGCAGTACGCGCTGGCGCAGCGGAAGTAATACGAGCGCTGCGATCATCGCTAGCGCCCGAACCCTCACGTGCTAAGAACTTAGCACGGAGCTCTTTGAGACTCTCGGGCACACGGAATGACGTGTACCCGTTCAGGTCGCGGTCGCTCAAGCGGACCGCGCCTGGGAAGCACTTCGTGCACTGAAAGACCTCGGGCACAGCGCACGGCACATTAGCCTCCTCCGCAGCAACGTGGAGTTGCTCCAATTTTCCACGCTTCGAGTACGTCTCGAAGCGATCACGCGCTTGCTTAATCCGATCACGGTAAGCACTCGGCTTCTTGTTGAAGTTCTCAACAAAAGCATTCCAACTTTGACAAAGTGCCTGCCACTCGGGCACTTTGCTGCGAGAAGATGTCTTCTTGCGTTGAACCCATCGGAGCTCATGGAAGAGTCCGATGTAATAATCGCGCCTTTGATGCGTCTCCGCATCAAAGTGCAGCTCGGCAGCCACGGCGGCATCTTTGATGGCGCTGCATACGTACAGCGGCACCTCATTCGGAGGTACCGAGTTCCCATACCGGTCCGTGATCTCGGAAGCGGACGGCATCCACGGATCGCGCGGAGAGCCTTGAGCTTTGGAATCACGCGCTGCAGTTGCAACGCGCGGAGAACTGAGAGCCCCAGCGGAAGCGAGTGGGGTATCGCTCTCAGTTCGCGAACGCTTCGAACTCGAAGCGTCCGATTCGTCCCCTTCACGCGGGCGAATGTTCTTAGCATAAGGGTCGAGCGATTCGCTCGACACTGAGTCCTTGCGCTGTGAGGACGAGTCCTTCTCGTCCTCCATGTCTTCATCGTCGTCGTCGAAGTCGACGACGTCGCCATACTTCGCCTTCTGGCGTTCGAAGTAGTCATCGATGGAGAGATAACTCTCCAACGACTTCGGAGTCTTCTTTTGTTGAGGCACGCTCATCGTTAAATGAGCGCGGGTTTCTTCTCCAAACGCGGAGAATTGACGAATGGTCAATTCAGAAGATTGACGTGCAGGGACCCCGCGCGTCTAACCTTAAGGGGGGATGGTGTAACGGGGTTACACTCACAAGTGGCTACAAGCCACTTGTGAATTTAATAGATAGGATATCTGTTAAAAGTTTTAGATACTTCCTCACCTTGGTGTAAGTCACACCAATGGATGCATTGAAGTGGGCCACCACAATGAGTGGTCCACACCTACCTAAAGATCCTATTGGTAGAAAGCAGCATCTTTCTACCAATCAGAGACATGCATATTAGCGGGGCTCTGACAGCCAGCCGCTGTCAACCCTTTTTATAGATGATAAACAGTTTTTAGCAGATTTAGGAGGAAGATCAATTTACAAACAATACAGTTCTCATTTTACCTTAAACTAGCTACTCGGAGTCTTATCTAAGTTAAATTATATTTGTGTATTCAAATATAATTAACTCACGTAATTACTCAGTACCTACGCTTCCTCATACACGTAGCGCGACGTGTAAGCTAAAGTAGTGAGTCAAGTTAGACCCACTACAATAGTGATCACATCGGATCGGACTCCTTCATCCTCCTGACACTCGGGCGTCACTGAGTCAGATCACGCGTCCTTGCTCGTCTTCTTCCTTCGTCATCTTTCCTAGATCTGGATCCGTCCTGGCCCGGGCTGTCGATTTATGTGCGTCGTCCCCTCCGAGGAATCTTTCTTGATTGACATTTTACCACAGCTCCAGCTTGCTCTGCACGTCACAAACAAACGCAAGAACTTGTCCGAAAAAGCGCGGAGCGGAAGAAGCACGAGCCAGCGAAGGATGCACCTGCATGTTGTTGCGGACCTGCCACTCGTTGACGGCGCCGTAGACCACGCCCATGTGCGAGAAGGCCACGGAGATGACCACGAGGCTGGACAGCACTTGGTACGGCATCTTAGGCTCCGCTTCCGTCACTTTGCTTATCTGCTGTAGCTGCCGGTAACTGGCTGGTATGAATTAACGCTCCAAGTTAGGGCGACCTAACCCTCCGAAGGGATCATTTTAGCAAACCGAGCCCCTCCAGGATGCGTAGTTAAAACAGGCGGCAAAAAAGTTGAAAACCACAATTACATTAAGCTCGATAAAAAGGAAAGAATGCGTGGTGTGGCTAGATTTGTTGTTTTTATTTACTTTGCCACCACCGTTTGATCTCACTAAAGTATGAGTTGACTTGGGAAAACGTAAGTCCCTCGCACCGACGATTCGGGGACGTGATATAATTGGCTGAAAATAGGAGAGCGTCGGCATGGTTGTTATTGAGGGGTTGGAACGCTGGGCAAAGAGTGGGGTAAGCACATGAACAACTTGGGTAACACGTGTAAGACTGGTCTAGCAACCCGTATATCGTGTATTAAATCAGTTTAAGTAGATGTATTATTCTTTTTCGGTGTTGGTGACCCAGAACATGTCGTTGTAGACATTGAAATTGGCGGACGGCACGTTAACAGCCTTGGTGAGCATTATGTGTACGGCGTGCCTTGTGGTGGTGGAGAAAAGAAGACACAGAAACCGGGGGGGGGGGGGGGGGGGGGGGGGGTGGCGCATTCTCACTGACTGTACTCCGGATAAATATCGTTGTTGATACGGATGGTTGTGGCGATGAGAGAGGAGTTGACTCGGCAAGGCGACGATTGAAGTTTAGCCTGCTAAAGTTGTGACTGCTGGAGTTAGCGTGATTGAAGTTGTGGCAGGTAAGGTTGATGTACAAGTCGTAGCGATTGCGGTCGAAGTGATCGAAGTCGTGACAGCTGAAACCTCAGGAGAACCGGGAGGTGTGCTGCTATTGACTACTGATTTTTGACGCTTTCTCTGCTTGAATAGAATGATCTGATGCCCATGTGTTCAACTTGGCGTATTAATCTGAGCGCTATGGTAAGTATGAGCGGATTTGTTCTACGCTTCCGCAAACTCGATTTTAATCGTAATGCGTGGTATCCAATGTTGAATTGTGTGTGCTCCATCGCGATTTTCGGGTAGCGGAATGTTTGACTTGGCTTCAATAACGTAGACTATTTGTCGCCTCATTATCGACCATGCTAACAATGCTACTTTCTTTTTTGTGTGCCTAGATCATCGGATGATATAGCACATTACGGTGAATAGTCACGTCTAGAATCACCAAACCACCTCCAGAGAAAAACTGCTTCATGCCATCACCATATTCCTCGGGTAGTTTGATCACCTTCAAACGAAACAAATCATTTATAGCACTCAAAGTACCCGACTTCGCAGTTCGATGTTTGTACACCAAAAAATGCTAAAATATTGCAGGCGTAAGCTGCATCAGATTGAGGTCGTCATTCGTGTCAAAATATCTAGCTGTATTGCGGTCTTTGTCGTCTAGCATCAAAGCAAATGCTGCTCTTGTGCACTTCGTGATGCCGTTAGGGTTGCTTGTGTGCTTCTTTATCGTTTCGGGGGCGATGTAGGTGTCAGGTATGGCTCGCGGCTCGACTGCAGCCTCCTGTGATACACCACTAACCATGTTAGCACCACGATGAAGGATGGGAATGATTTTGGCCAATTGGAGTTGCGCCTTATCGTCGGCGATCGCGACTTACGATATCTCGGAAGGGTTCGTTCTCGGACCGCCCCATAGTTACCTCCAGTCAAAGATACGTCGGGAATACATCCATTCCAGGAAAACGTAAGCTGAAACGCCGACGATTTGGCGGGGGGGGGGGCATATATAACTTACGTAAATAGAAGATTGTCAGACTCATTGCCGGGCAGATGCTGCGGCTGCGACGCACCTTAAAAATGATGAAATAAGTCAAATTTTAAGTCCGAATCCCAACTATAACCTGTATTTGTATTTGCTGTGGTTACGGCGACCACGCCCGAGGCACGCTGCGCTGCATCCTCGCATACGGAGACTATGACAAAGTGTAGACCCCGCGGTAGCTTTAATATTGAATCTGATTGTTTTTGCAATTCGATACAACCGAACTTGGTATTATTATGCTAGAGGCGATGCCTCTGAAATACTGAAGCTGTCGACAGTAACCAAACACCGCAGGACATCGGGCTAGTAAGCGTACCTTCGTTGACATCAAAAGGCCAACGAAGTACAAGCCGGTTGAAGGTGCGGACAGCTGAATGTGGCAGCAGTCTACCCACGAGCAGCAACACGACGGACTCTGCCTGGTAGGCGAAATTCCCATAAAATAGGTATCCCGAGAGCAACATAGCTTCAACTGTTGTACACCGTTTGCCCATGTACGTGACGTAAGCGATGTCGTCGCAGTCTTTGAAGAGTCTGGCGAACGGCCCCCCGATGCAGTTTAGTTCAAACGACGTGAGTTGCTGCTTTTGCAGTGTAGAGGTCGTAGTAACGCGTACTATTGTAGTTCTTGTTTTGGAGAATGCAACGAAAATCCTGCTAACACTGTGAAGGCCCCCAGTTGGGAGAATCTTCAAAATAAATGCAAACGCATGTACCGTGGCACTTGTCGCAGCACCGGCAGTGGCGACAACAAAGATTATGTTGACCGTGAACACGTAGCATGAATCCTTGAGGCCGCAGTACTTAGCGCCCATCTCGAATGACTTACGCAGAAGGGTAGCGTTGTAGGTGCAAATGAATGCTAAGGACGTTAATTGTAGCGAAAAGAGCACTCCTGCCATGGAAATTGTGGCTATCTGCAGCACGATTTCCCACAAAAGTCGGAAGTCTCGATTCAATAGTTGTTCTCCAGTGCGAGCCTTGATAAGATTGACGAAAGAGTAAGTGAAAGTAACATAGCTGAGTGTAAGATTAACCACAGAGGCGGACGACAACGTCCCAGTGGATAATACTTGTCGGAGTTGTAGACGAGATGATATGTTATCTGTGCGATATAGATGATCTGCATACGTCCGCTTTGGCATCGGTAGGCCCATATCTGAGCAACTAATACTGATCGATGATGCGACGTCACTTGGTAAAGACTCGTGATTCCCATGATGAGGATCTGGGCCGCAACAATGGCAGGGGGCACACTGAGAGCAACTCTGTCTGCGTAACGACTCCGAAACGAACTGATAATTTGGACAAGGTGGGTCGAATCGGACGGGTCCACGTCGTTTGTGTAGTCAGTCATTGTGTTGTAGAGGTTGTGGACACACACGTCGCCAGTGGAGCACAGTGGAATGTCAAGTGGAGCCTGTAGCATGAGCCCGTACATAATCCAATGTCTTGAGAGTCCACACGTGTCTTCAATGTAAACACCAGTAGTATTCACGACACGAACACGACAGCCTCCATAAAAGCCTTGATGAAGTGACTGGCTAACTGCCGTATGTCGATAGATTGTAGGCGTCGTCGTCACATAGCGCGACGAAGAAGTAGGAATGCTACTCGTGAAATCGTACGGAAACAGTTTGAGAACATCCGACAGAACAGCTACGAGGTCATCGCTATGCGTATCGAGTACGAGCTGGGATTATCAGGACAACAGTCTGGGAAATGCGGAAATGTATGGATTGTGGCGCCTGACATGGTAGTGTAGTAAAGGGAATTCTTTGTCACCTAAAACAAGAATGGCCGCAGAAGAACGTCGATATTCCACTTTGAAGCACAATCATCACTATTCTCGGCGGCAACTTCAAGTTCGCGCCTCATTAATGGCGATATCGACAGTCCAAATGTGTCGACGACTTCCAGCACTTTGTCCACGTCATCCGAAAGTACGATGCTTGGTGTATCCCAGTCAGTTGTACCAGTCGAATATACCGCCCCGCTGCCTTCGAGTCGATCAGCAAGTGCGAGTACCTCGGGGCTGAGAGTGCTCTAATCTCCAGCGGCTACCACAGCAGCCGCAGAGATCTCCAAGGTTTCGTAGACAGGTTTGTTCATGATGGCATCTTTCCCGAACGCGCTAAGCTTCACCAGCACTTTGCGGCAGGAGCAAACACAGCCGCTGCAACCGCCATGCATGACAGGGTCCAGCTGGTTATAGGTGAAGTAGTTGTTCTTAGCCTCGATGAAGAAGGTAGCAGAGGTACCATACCCCGTTGTGACCCACAAAATCACGAGCAGTATAGCGATAATCACACATCGCCCACTTACTGTGCATGTTGCCCCCACAAAAGATGGTCGAATGATCGAGCTCCATTTCCGCGCTGTTTGCTGTCGCTGCTTTTCTTCGTAATAGCGAGCAGCCCAGCTCCCAATTTCGCGTGTGGCCTCTAGGGGGCTTCTTTCAGGCGAAACACCGCAGGCAAACACCTACAAAGACGGTTCATCCAGGACTCTCGAGCTCTCGCATCTTCGTCATCTGTCCGAGGAGTAACCGTTGCAGACTCGGCTTGGGGTGTCATCAGCCTTCTCAGACTTTTGCGGTCTCGCGTCGTTTTCAGAATGAGAGTAATCCTGACTCAGCCTACTTTGTAGTCTCTATTTTTAAGCAGGGAAATGTGCCTCTGAGCTGACCCTGGCGCAGTTCGTAAATATCTCCCACTACAGTTCGACGACGTCGCAGACTCGAGGCTCAGAGAGGTATGTTTAAATTGCAGTGAAATCTTGCTGAGGTTTTACAAGAACGCGATCTCGTCGCCATAGGTTACCGCGGTTTCTCTTGTTGAAACTCTGGAAAAGGACTAAATATACGCCACTTTCAGATGAGAACAACGGCAATAGAAAGATTTCATACGGCGGACTGGTGGGAGTTAGAGTCGTTCGATGGATATGACCGAGCGGCCATAGCTTTGTCGGAAGACGAACTCGACCTTCCAGACTCCTCGTCCATACTACAAACTCTTTGGCAGCTACATCATCTGCAAATGTCCGTAATATACCGGACAATAAGGCAAAAAGCACAGAGATCTACCGGACAGGACGTCCTACGAATTCCGAATAGCGAAAATGGTATTCCATACATTTTTTCATATAAAGCTCGATCGGTTACGCACGGCTTAGAATTTACAGGATGAGTTTCCTGCACAAGATTCACGCGACGTTTCATTCCTAAACGAGACGGAGAGGGTAGAGCGCGGCGGGTTGTCTGATCTGGAAGAAGAAAGCACTGATGCGCGCGCATGCACAATCTCTGTGAAGTCGCGTGCTTCATATCAGGGTTCTACAATCCGATTTCTCCAGTGGATGTTTAAGAACAATCCGTCGCTGATCCCAGCTGCGTTTGCCCGCGAAGTTGTTTTTAACGAGAGCGGTATCGCTGATAGAACATTAATTAGACGTGCATTGGTTTAGGCTCCTGACAATCCTCCTATTCATTTCGATCAGATAACGGAACGTGACTTCATGACTTGGATTGTGTCGCTAAAAAAAGCCCAATGGATTCTATCACATTTTTTCTACGTAGGCTGGTCATCGGTCAGCATTTTATAATCTTTTCCAAGATTATCATCGAGGGATGACTAGGGATTTTGCTCGTAAACTCAGCAGTCACTTCAAGGGATTTCAGCGCAAGGTTGCTGAAGCAATCGGGCAGGGGCGTGGTCAAATCAAAGTTGGGAAGGATCCAATGCCTCTGAGTCTGTACAAGCAAGTTGCCATGTCAATGCTTACTAGTTCTTCGCAGGATATGATATTTGCTAGGACATTTATGATAATGTCTTGGGATTTGATGTCACGAGCTGCGAACACGGCATCTATATGTTATGGGCATTTGGAATGGCGCGAGGATGCTCTTTGTGTGTATTTTGCGCACATGAAAAACGATCAACGGGGATACCGACCTCGAGATCCACGACACGTATACGCGAATCGAACCTCTCCAGAAACCTGCCCCATTCTCGAACTCGGTAATAACTATGTTTGAATGACTATGCGCACAATCATTTTGTAGGTCTAACTAATTTTTGATGTGATAGGCATGTTTTGGGCTTCATACGGTGTTGACGTCTCGGATACCCATCTATAGCCTGGTAATGACCCGTATGAACGCTTCCGAAAAGTATTAGGACGCGTACTAAAAACACCATCTATTGCTACTGAGCTTGTTCGACGCGGTACGGATGCCAATGATATCCGAACGCACTCCATGCGCAAGGGGCATCTACATTTTGTTCGTCAGGGTCCACAGCATGTCCTCCAGCGGTTGCAGTTCATCTAAGAGCTGGATGGGCCATGGGAGGGGTTCAAGACCGGTATTTAAGGCATGATGCAGCTGGAGATATGTTCGTTCGACGAGCAGTTAGCGGTCTACCGATTTTGAAGTCTGATCTCGCTATTTTACCTCCTCATTTTACTAATGACGACGAAGCAGTTTAAAAGGCAAAGCGGCTTTGCTTCCCAGGATTACCTCGGTCTGCTGAATTTATTGCACAATTTGCGCTAGCCTCGGTTATCTATCATCTGGACTTCCTTCGCCAACACCTCCAAGAAAATCATACCATTTTCCAGTCACCATTATTTGCTGGTTCTGACTAAATTGCTCATTTGAGCTCGATTGTGAAGCCAGATGGATTAGACAGTGCTATTCAACCTACAGCTATATCGCCACACGTTACAATTGTGGTATCGGGAAATGAAGCCGAAGCCAAAACCCAAAGGCGGGACGAGGGGCGAAGAAGACTCGAGGCGCCGGCGCTACCTGGCAAGTCACAACCCATCGCCAGTCATTGGACTAAACTCCCGATCGCTGATTGGCCTAAATAGGCCGGTGACGGTGACTCGTCGACGGTCCCAAGTCAAGAGGGGGCGGTTGCAGCTCGCTAAGTACGGTGCGAACCTACTGGTAAGATCCGAACCTATGAGTCCTCGGCGCCTGTCCCGAGTCGTCGGTGGTGTTTCAGCGGCCGTTTGAGTCGTCGGTAACGCCGCCACGTCGCAGAGAAAGCGCCGAAGAGTCGTGAGTTACAACTGGCGGTCCAAAACGGACGCGTTTATACTTGATATTTGTATCGATCGATAGGAAACTGAAGAGAAGACAAGATAAGCCTTCGGGCAACAATAACAGAATAGCTTTTCCTCCCAACCACGCAAGGGCGACATCGGTGCCTGCAGCTCAAGGAAAATCTGGTAGATAGGATTATGACTGTCGGTGGGCACATCTACTAGTGTAGCGTGTGTTCATCCCTGGCAGGGCCAAGCGTTAGTGACCTGTATATTGGTAGCGACGAGTCGTCGCCAGGAACTGGAGGAGCGAGAGCGCACTCCATTTATTTCTTCCCGCCGGAGTATAGCTCCGGTACCCTCGTATCACGCCGTAAAAGGCCGGGACCCTTCCTTCTGAGGGCCTGCGAGGTATATTTTGTGTGTGAGAGCGTGCTAGCCTTTGCTCGTGGCTAGTGACGCTGAGCCTTCCGTCGGTCGACTAGCTGAAGCTCGGTGCACAGAGGAAACACCAACCCGGTGCAAGGGAAAGTTCCTGGTCCTTCAGGTTCTAACCCTAACAAGCCCATTGAGGCTTCGGTGACTTGGTGGGTGTTGTTGGTGAGGAAAGTGTGCCAATATATAATGTAGCGCGTGTTCCTACACGACAACTGGTGCCGCGACCCGGGATTCGTGTGACCTTCTGTGTTTCGTGCTACTGCGGGTAGATCGACTTTACGAGCAACCAAGAAGAAGAAGAAGAACAAGAAAAAGAAGAAAAAAAGAGACGAAGAAAGAAGAAAATGGCGGAAGGATCACGTTCAGCGGTACCAGCAACACCAATGAAGACTGGCGGAACACGTGGCGACGACTCGACTGCGGCCCTGATCACGCCGCACCTCGACCCGATTGCTGAGCGGACCGTCAGCTTCGACGACTCGATGACTGGATCCGACGCCAAGGACGAAGAAATGGATGAAGACTACGACGATTACCTGGAGGAGAAGGCGCCTGCGCCAGCGGTGGTGACACCCGAGACTCCAGAAGATGCAGTGCTGTCTGCGGGACGCAGTGCAGGCACGCGTTCGTTGTCGCGAAACCTCGCGGTTGAGCTTGACGATGACACGCGCTCCGTGACGCGCAACCTCGCGGATGAACTGGATGATGTGGATGGCCCAAGGCCAGCGTATGACTACTTGGAAGACTTTGAAGACGCCGACGACGACTCGAGGTCACCGGTCCTGACGACTCAAGTGACCGAGCAAACCTCCGGTAACCGGCTCCACTCAACGGTGACACACCGGCGGCCAACAAGGTTCTCGGTCGACTTTACGAAGCGATGAAGAAGAGCGACTGGGGTGGGCTATTCGAGCCGACGATAACTCACCAAGCGGTTTGGGCAGATTTGTGTCACGCGTTGGCTCGCCCAGTGAGTTCCATAACGATCGAACAAGTGGTGAAGGAAACCGAACGATTTCTGAAAGCATTGGGCTTCGGCCTCTGGAGCATCCTTCACCGTCGACTCTGGAGTGCTGGGTGCCGGCCGAAGCGGGTGCGGGGCTCTGGAAATGGAAGAAGCGACTCCGCACAGCCTTCAGTGTGAACTCGTTCACTCTGGACGACTCGCGGAAGACTCGTGCGACTCGTGAAGTGGTCGACCCGGCTAGCGTACCGCTGCCGACGACTCCGAAGAAGGCAATCCGCGAAAACCCCAGCCGAAAACCCACCGGAGGGGTGTTTAGCGCGTCAGCGGAGCGATCCCCGTACTTCCAAGGCTCCCACATGGTGACTCCACCACCTACGGGCAACTCAGACCGCGCTGGAAGCACCACCGATGACTCAAAATCGGCCAGGAGCACGAAAAGGCTCCAGTTCAGGACGGAGCAAGAGCCGCCGCTACCAGTCCACCGTCGACTTGTCGGACTAAGAAGAGGACTTTACCGGTGATGGAGGGGCGCAGATGGGCGAATACCTGCGTCAAATCCGTGAGGTGACCGAATCCGAGCTGCTTAACGGGACTCCGAGGATCGAGGTGGCAACTCATCTCCCACTGGGGCAGATCAAGGCGTTCTCGAGCACCAGGAACAAGAGCGAGAACTCGATGCAATGGCTTCGCGCCTTTGTCTACGAGATGAAAGGAACGCGAGCATCGCCCAACGAATGGTGCATGCCTTTCGAGCTGAGTCTTCGGGACGGCGCTCTGCATTGGTACCGACAACTGCCCAAGACGACCAAGCGAACGTGGAGCCTCCCAAGTGAGGCCTTCATCAAACACTATTGCTCCCAGTTCAGCCAGTCAACGGAGACTAGCTACTACTCAGCCAAGCGCGAAGACAAGGAACATGTTTGTGACTACCTAAACCGGCTCAATGGCTATGCCAGGAACGCCGGAATTCGGTTTGAAAGCAACGGCCGCAAAGCACGCGACCACGTCAAGCGGTTCCTCGAGACTTGCGGCGACCGAGGACTCGAACGGCGCCTGTGCCACCTGCGCATCTCAGACGTACATGAGTTGGAAGAGATGATCCAAGCGATATTGAAGATTGACGAGCGCAATTCGTCCCGCGAGTCGCCGCCGCATCACTCTCGAGCTCGGGATGCCTCCCGACGACGTGATGACAGGCGTCGCGATGGCACGCGCCGCCACGAGCGCTCGGAAGACACTCGCCGACGTGATGACCGCCGCCGAGACGACTCGCGAGATGCATACAACCGCCGCGACCGACGCGAACGAGATTATGTGCGTCGTCGCGAAGACTCACGCAATATACCTCGCGTGAGCCTAGCCCAAGCATCTGGCGCCAACATCGCAACCGAACTTCATGGACGGGACACCCGGGACACTCGGAGCGAGCTGCAGCAACAAGGCCACAGATATAATGGCGACAGCAACAGCGAAGATGGAAGTGAACACGGCAGCGACGACTCACAACGTAGCAGCGAAGACTGGGGTGATAGCTATTCGTCAGAAGAAAGCAACCACTATCTTGCGGCAGCCAATGACAACGAACGACTAGTTGCCGCTGAAGGCACGTACGCCCGGTCCGCCAACCGACAACCCTGGGATAGTGGGTCTAACTTGACTCACTACTTTAGCTTACACGTCGCGCTACGTGTATGAGGAAGCGTAGGTACTGAGTAATTATTTAGGTTGATTATATTTGAAGACACAAATATAATTTAACTTAGATAAGACTCCAAGTAGCTATTTTAAGGTAAAATGAGAACTGTATTGTTTGTAAATTGATCTTCCTCCTAAATCTGCTAAAAACTGTTTATCATCTATAAAAAGGGTTGACAGCGGCTGGCTGTCAGAGCCCCGCTAATATGCATGTCTCTGATTGGTAGAAAGATGCTGCTTTCTACCAATAGGATCTTTGGGTAGGTGTGGACCACTCATTGTGGTGGCCCACTTCAATGTATCCATTGATGTGACTTACACCAAGGTGAGGAAGTATCTAAAACTTTTAACAGATATCCTATCTATTAAATTCACAAGTGGCTTGTAGCCACTTGTGAGTGTAACCCCGTTACACCATCCCCCCCTTAAGGTTAGACGCGCGGGGTCTCCGCACGTCAATCTTCTGAATTGACCATTCGTCAATTCTCCGCGTTTGGAGAAGAAACCCGCGCTCATTTAACGATGAGCGTGCCTCAAGAAAAGAAGACTCCGAAGTCGGTGGAGAGTCATCTCTCTATCGATGACTACTTCGAACGCCAGAAGGCGAAGTATGGCGATGTCGTCGACTTCGACGACGACAATGAAGACATGGAGGACGAGAAGGACTCGTCCTCACAGCGCAAGGACTCAGTGTCGAGCGAATCGCTCGACCCTTATGCTAAGAACATTCGCCCGCGTGAAGGGGACGAATCGGACGCTTCGAGTTCGAAGCGTTCGCGAACTGAGAGCGATACCTCACTCGCTTCCGCTGGGGCTCTCAGTTCTCCGCGCGTTGCAACTGCAGCGCGTGATTCCAAAGCTCAAGGCTCTCCGCGCGATCCGTGGATGCCGTCCGCGTCCGAGATCACGGACCGGTATGGGAACTCGGTACCTCCGGATGAGGTGCCGCTGTACGTATGCAGCGCCATCAAAGATGCCGCCGTGGCTGCCGAGCTGCACTTTGATGCGGAGTCGCATCAAAGGCGCGATTATTACATCGGACTCTTCCATGAGCTCCGATGGGTTCAACGCAAGAAGACATCTTCTCGCAGCAAAGTGCCCGAGTGGCAGGCACTTTGTCAAAGTTGGAATGCTTTTGTTGAGAACTTCAACAAGAAGCCGAGTGCTTACCGTGATCGGATTAAGCAAGCGCGTGATCGCTTCGAGACGTACTCGAAGCGTGGAAAATTGGAGCAACTCCACGTTGCTGCGGAGGAGGCTAATGTGCCGTGCGCTGTGCCCGAGGTCTTTCAGTGCGCGAAGTGCTTCCCAGGAGCGGTCCGCTTGAGCGACCGCGACCTGAACGGGTACACGTCATTCCGTGTGCCCGAGAGTCTCAAAGAGCTCCGTGCTAAGTTCTTAGCACGTGAGGGTTCGGGCGCTAGCGATGACCGCAGCGCTCGCACTACTTCCGCTGCGCCAGCGCGTACTGCTCCTCACCATTTCCGGAACGTCCTCCAGCAAGACGTTCCGCGGCTCCCATGTATCTTGATGGGGAGGAAATCCTCTCCAACGAATACGAAAACGAGCCCCTTGAGGGTTCGTTTTCGGGATACTATGGTCAACAATCAGCTCAACAATCCAGCGGGTTGAGCCGCGGGCGTCACGGATCGGCGGTGGCGGGGGTGGGAACACGCCCCGGGTATGATCAGCCCCGGGCTGATCAGTATGCGCCTCTCCACGACCGGGTGACCGCCGTGGAGCGTTTGCAGGGCGCTGAGTTCGCCGCCCTGAAACAGGAGCTGGCGAATCAGAAAGCCCAAGTCGCGGCGGTCTCGCAGACCGCCTCGAATATTCAGGTCGAGTTGAGGACCCGGATGAAGGAGTTGCTCCGGCCCGTCCGCGCGCTGGAGCTAGATGGCTCGTGCACCAGGTATGGCTTCAGCCGTCCGACGTAAAAGGTCGGATGGAGGCGCATGCTAGACGGTATGTCTAGCGTGTATGCGTTGCCGTGCCGTGCCAACACAGTGAACGGCCCGATGAAGCGCGGAGCAAGCTTGCTTGCTCCGAAATCCGAAACTGCATGTTTAGGCAGGTTTTGAGTAGCTAACAAAACCAAAGAACTAACTTTGAATTTATTTGTGTTGCTTCTGCCCACATTGTCTGCGTTCAGCTTCTGTTGATCAACAGAAGCTGCTATTGCATCCTGGACAAACCGAATCCTGGCTTGTCTTTTGGTAAGGAAGTTGGTTGCATCCGAGCTGAAGTCATTAAGCTCGCTCTCCGCTAGAGGCCCGGCCTCTGCGTGGTTCTTCGCGGTGTCTGCGCCCTGCGCAGACTCATGCGTTTCGTTCGTTGTTGCAGCTGACACTATCCAAGTGTCAGCGATTTTCTGCGGCTGCTGTATTGCAGTCGTAGATCCTCCCCCACTTAAAGTGGGAGCCATCACTCCGACTAAACTCGGTAGACGTGGATGCCGCATGACATTCACGTAGAACGGTGTATGCCCGGTCGAGGCATGCACTGAGTTGTTGATGGCAAACTCTGCCATCGATAAGCACTCGCTCCAGTATTGGAACGAGTGAGCGTAGCTCTTCAAAATGTCGACGAGCACGCGATTCACGCGCTCGGTTTGACCGTCCGTCTGCGGATGATCCGCAGTCGACATTGAAAGCTGGCTCCCAAGAAGCGTAAACACTTCTTGCCACAGGTGCGCTGTGAAGCGCGAGTCTCTGTCCGACACGATGTCGGTCGGCATGCCATGGTGTTTGAACACCATGTCGACGAACAGACGGGCCGTCTGCTTCGCGGTCACCTCTGCCAGCACCGCAGCAAGATGTACCATCTTGCTGGAGCGGACGACGAAGACCACAACACCGGTATTCCCTCCACTATCCGGGGGAAGACCAAAGATGAAGTCCAAAGACATGGACTTCCAACACTCCGACGGAGTCGGTAGTGATTCAAACGGAGCCTGCGCGAATGGCGCAGAATTTACGCGTTGGCATACCTCGCAAGCATGGATGTACTAGCGCACCCACTTATACTGGTGGTGCCAGTAGAAGTCGCGCGTGAGAAGGACGTATGTCGGTGTAGACCACAAACGGTCTACTTCCAAGCAAATACACTCGGAACTTTGCGAGTGCGTATTTCATGGCAAGGAGTTCCTTGTCCTGCACCAGATAGTTGCGCCCAGCTGGCTTCAGCTGACGCGATTGGTAGTAGACGACACGACCACGCCCTCGTGATCGTGCTGCATCAACGCGCATCCGATCGCGAAATCGGATGCGTCACACACTACGTGAAATGGGCGATCTTGGTCAGCCACTGCAAAGATCGGCGCCTCAGTCAAGCCCCGCTTGACTGCATCGAATGCCTTCTGGCAATCGGGTGTCCAATTCCACACAGCCTCTTTCTTACGAAGCTGTGACAGCGGGCGGATCTTGCCCGCGTAATCCTCCACGTACTTGCACAAGTACATGGCCAAGCCAAGGAACTGTCTCAGTTCCTTGACATTTGAAGGCGTTGGCCATTCATTGATCACTCTGACCTTTTCCGGGTCAGGGCGAACGCCATTCTTCCCTACGAGACACCCGAGGACGTGTATCTCGCTCGCCCCGAAGATACACTTCTTCAGGTTCGCGTAGAGCTTATGTTTTCGCATAAGCTCAAGTAGCTTCCGGAGATGCACCCTGTGCATCTCTACGTCGGTCTTCCCGTCCACAGCTCGGCTGTGGATGAACACATCATCGAAGTAGCTCGGTGCGAAGTCGCGCATCGAGCGCAACAAGTGCGTCACGCACCTGTTGAAGGTCGCAGGGGCGTTCTTAAGCCCCTGTGGCATCACTAGTCATTCCCAGAGCATCTCGCTTGGCGTGCTCACTGCCGTGAGAGGGATATCGCTCTCACGCATTAGGATCTGATAGAATCCATCTCGCAAGTCGAGAGCACTATAAACCGTTCTCCCGGCCATCGAATCGATGATAACATCTTTTCGCGGTATCGGCGTCTGCGCCGGTACCGTCGCATCGTTCAGCTTGTTGTAGGCATGAACGATGCGCCATCCGCCCTGTGGCTTTTTGACACAGAATGTCGGAGCACTGTGCGGGGACTTTGATTCCCGCACTTGTCCTGCTTTTCGACGACTTTCGAAGAAGTCGTCGATTGCTTTACTTGCTCTCGCGGCGGTGGCCACTGCCGCGTGACACCGTACTTCGTGCCCGGCACGAGATCAATCTCGTGCTGAATGCCCTTATCCTGCGGAAGCTCCGCAGGAATCTCTTCTGGGAGTACGTCTTTGTACTCCCTCAACAATTCGTAATAGGGACTCGACTTCAGCGAGTCCCAACCTTGTTCCTCGAAGCGCTCTCGCTTCGTCTTCGCACTGAGAGTGTCTTCACTCTCAGTGGTACTTCCCATGAAGAGCTGTCTCAGCTCTTCGCTCTCGCTCTCTGTTCTTTCGCTGTTGGAAAGAACGCAGACCTGCTTGATGCGTCCATCTTGCAAGTCGTGAGTGAAGCGCTTCCAGCTCCTGGCTGGAAGCGAAGTCAACTCCGACGCCGACGTCGGAGGATTAGCGAGTGCCATCTCACGATACTGGAATCCAGTATCGGTGCGCGTCAAGACGCTCAGCGTCTTGACATCCGGCGTCACCGCCTCAGTCTACCCAGCAGACTGCTCTTGTTGCGTCTCGGTCCCGGACCGAGACTTGCGCAAGGTTCTCCGCTTGCGCCGCCTTCTTGTTGTGCGGAGCCCGGCTCCGCACAGTTGTTCGCCGGCGGACCCTGTCCGCGGGCGCGCGGTATCAAGCCCGGCTTGACCGCATGTTTCTTCGTGCAGCCCGGCTGCACGGAAATGTGTTCCTTCGCCGGCAGACCCTGTCTGTGGGCGCGCGGTATCAAGCCCGGCTTGATCGCATGGCGCTTCATCGTGCAGCCGGGCTGCACGACGGCATGCAAATTGCGTCAGTGCGGTACGTTTTTGCAACCGTCCGCACTGTTTGCAGCGTCAACCCCCGGAGTTGACACGCCATCGTCACCTCGACGCCATTCATTGGCGGAGCCCCTCATAACCGAGGGTGCGTCAGCTCCCGGAGCCGACGCGTCGTCATCGACCTGACCTCTTCGAGTCAGGTATTGTCCCTTGCACACTTGAAAGTGGGTGTTGGTTCCGGAACCAGTACATCTTTTTCTTCCGACGTCGGCAGCATTGCCGACGTTGGTCTCACCTGTGTGCGCCCTCGCGCACTTCTTGGGCACTCCGGGATAGCAGCATTAAGCGCTGTCTCGACTGGTGAGCCGCGCGCACCTGCTGGTGCGTGCGCTGCGGTAACAGGGCCATCGCTCTCTGTTCCGCTGTCGCGGCCGAAGCGCACGAGCGTGCGCTTCTTCCAGTCTATCACCGGATCATGCCGTGCAAGCCATGGCATGGCCATTACCACGTCGAACTTATCGTCCAGGTCCAGGACGATAAAGAGTTCGACAAACACTCGTTGTTTGTACGAGAAGCGCACGTTCACGACGCGCCTCTCGGTCTTCACGATGGCACCTGTTGCCAGTCGTACCTCCAGAAGACTTCGAGGTACATTTACCTCCTCGAAGTCAAGACTCGGCAGGCTCCGTAGTCGAACAAAGTTGTTCGACGCGCCTGAATCTACCAAAGCTCGAAGAGAGTCACTCGCTCTCTTCGAGTAAACCTTCAATATGACTAGGTTCGGCCTGTCATCTTGTTTCTTGCAGCGAGATCTGGTCTCACTGGGGGGCTGCAGTCCTTAGTGTCGCGTGCCCGATGTCGGCACGCGCGACTGCATTACCAGTAGGGCGCCCCGCGCCTACTGGATGTTCGCGTTTTTTGTTGGTCCGCGGCGATGCCTAGCATCGCCACGACGGCCACCTCCAGGGGGCATGGGAGCTGTGCACTCCCGTGCAAAGTGACCGATCCTTCTGCAACGGAAGCATCGCACGTTACCTCCCTGCTGCTGGTAACCAGCAGTTGTTGCGTTCGAGAGGTCCATTGGTTCTGGACCTCCCGTCCTCGCTACCGGGCGCGGTTGCGGCCTCGGTACATTTACATGTAGTTTAGCCTGCCGCAGGCTAAACTCTTCTTGCATGGCAAGGGTGATTGCCGCTTCGAGAGTAGTCGGGTGCTCTCGGACGAGATAGGTCTTCACAAGCCCATCTCTCAGTCCCTTCATGAACGTGACGACCTTGGTCGCCTCGTCAATCGGGTTAGTCACGATATTTGATACCAAATATCGTGCGCGCTGCGCGTAAGCATAGACGTCATGCTTACCCTGCTGAAGGTCGAGGAACTCCGCCCTCGACCGGAACTCGTTTTGCGGGGGCTCAAACGCTTGTTTGAGCTCTTCTTTGAACACTTTGTACGTGCTGAAGCACGTAGGATCGGAGAGTCGGCGTCCATACGCCCAACTCCTTGCGCGTCCGCCAAGGCAGGACATGGCGAACGCGACCTTCGACAGCAGGTCGACGATTCGTCGAGCCGCTATGGCTGTGTCCAGCTCGACAAGCCATCGGAGGAGAGGCTCGCCCTCTCTTCCCACGTAATTGCTTACGCTCAATTTTAATGATTGAGCACGCGGTGTCGTCCCTGACGACGCCGTTACTGAGGAAGCAGCATCACGCTGCTCCTTCATGATGAACCCCAGAGCAACACCATGTTGCTCCGTCGGCGATAGCGTACGCAGCATCGTAGCTATCGCCGCTTCTCCAATGACTGTTGACAGTCGTTGGAGGGCTTCCCACTCTGGGTCAGACACGTGGGGGCAGTCAGCGCGTGCAACATGCGTTGCAGGCGTGTTGGAGCTCTCCATGGTCACCTCCGTGCTCATGTGGTTCTCGACTCCGCGTTCGTACACCTCGTACGAACGTCAAGCAGTCGGTCGTTGGACGGACTACAAATTGCTTCCAGGTGTAGTGGGTCTAACTTGACTCACTACTTTAGCTTACACGTCGCGCTACGTGTATGAGGAAGCGTAGGTACTGAGTAATTATTTAGGTTGATTATATTTGAAGACACAAATATAATTTAACTTAGATAAGACTCCAAGTAGCTAGTTTAAGGTAAAATGAGAACTGTATTGTTTGTAAATTGATCTTCCTCCTAAATCTGCTAAAAACTGTTTATCATCTATAAAAAGGGTTGACAGCGGCTGGCTGTCAGAGCCCCGCTAATATGCATGTCTCTGATTGGTAGAAAGATGCTGCTTTCTACCAATAGGATCTTTGGGTAGGTGTGGACCACTCATTGTGGTGGCCCACTTCAATGTATCCATTGGTGTGACTTACACCAAGGTGAGGAAGTATCTAAAACTTTTAACAGATATCCTATCTATTAAATTCACAAGTGGCTTGCAGCCACTTGTACGTGTAACCCCGTTACACCTGGGGTGACACAGCGGGACGCAGCCAAGGCCGGGACAATCGGTTCCAGAACCGCGGTTACCGCGACGAGAAACCTCGCCATTATGGGCCGTGCGCAGCCTGCGGGGGCCTCTATCACTCAGCGCACTACTGCCGACGTCGGTGCAAGCTGTGCAAACAAGTGCACGACGCCGGAAAATGTGAAGTGTTCCAAGAAATCACCAAGATCGTCAAGTCCAAGGTGGACAAGAAAGACCTCCCACCAGAGCTCCAAGAACTCCTGTTTTCGGACCATTTAAACTAGGCAGCCCGCCAACTACGACTGGGTTGGTCCCAATCGGGCTGCCACAGTTAGCCGAGCCCGCAATTGAAGCCGAGTGCATATTTGCATTCGTGGGCAAGTGCGAATGGACGAAGACTGAGCAAGATAACGACATGAAAACGACGGAACTGGAAAAGGAGAGAGGCGACTGCCTCGGTGGAGGTATATGTTGTGAAGAAGACGACAAGGAAGAGATTGGAGATACTGCCGAAGACTGGCTGACAAGCGCAGTGCAAGAAGACTCGCGCCGACGACTCGTTCCAGAAGTGCGACTCTTAGCTGGAGAACGGATGGGGTGGTGGTCGGCGCAGAAATTTGACATGCGCGTAAAGATGCGGACACTGGTGAACGGAGCCGTGGACGATTCGCGCACGAGGATGTTGCTAGACACTGGGGCAAACGTCAGTGTCATCTCGGAGAAACTTGCCAAGCGACTGAAATCCGCGAAGTAGTGGGGCATGGACGTTGCATGGATGTCCAAGGGATCACCAAGGGCAAGGTGATGACGACTCGCTGGGCGAAGGTGAAAGTCACCCTTGGATGGAGCGCGTTTATATTTTCGGGGTTTGGATTATGGACCACTACGCCGGGGTAGAGATGGTGCTTGGCACCGACTTTATGATCCGGGCCAGTATCCGTCTGGACCTCCTTAACGCGACGGCCAAGCTTCACGACGAGGTAATGATCCCGCTGATCAAGACTCAAAACATGATGGACGAGGCCGAAGGATGCCACGTCGCGTACGGTCCGACGGAACCAATGCAAATACCGGGCCACGAATGGGACGAGTTCAAACTACAGCGGCGACAACCCGAGCCGACGACTCACGTGCCGTGGATTCGCCGAAGTGAAACGATCGTCCCGACTGTCACCAAGTTCTACAGGGGACGTCCGGTCAGGATTCGACTAACCAACGCCACGGATCGGCTGGCGAGTTGTTTTGTGCACTTCCCGGTGATAGTCTGGGTTCCGATTGGGGTCGCTACAGAAGACTGAAGGCTACGTGCGGCTGGATTCCGCAAAGTACAAGGAGTGGCAGGTGCTCGCATACGCTGCCGCACGGGACAAGACACTACTCAAGTGGGAGGCTGAACTCTACCAACAATGGTTGGCCAAGCAGCCCCCAGCGGTGGAACGATCGAGTTACCTGACGCCTAAAGGTATCCTGCAGCGACCTGACGAAGACTCGGGCCAACAATGAACGTGACAGTACCGACGACTCGTCGGTGACGGATGACTCAGAATGGATGGCGGAGGAACACCACCGACGACTCGACGCTACTGTCGGCGACTCGACGGGGGTGACGACGACTGACGATGAAGCCATGACTCCAGAAGCAGCTGGACCAGGACTGGAGACTGCTGAGTCGACGGTGCGCCACGACGAAGACCAAGGACTGGAGTGCAGTCCGAAGAGTCATCCACCGATGACTCAGACAGCATTCAGCCGAGAAGCCGGAGCCATTTCAACGACTCTCGACCAGACGTTCATAGCAGTAATGCGCGTACTGGCCACGGAAGGTACCGTCGACAGAGACGACGAAACGACTGAGCACCCGGCGGCGGACATCGAACTGGAGGACTACGCGCATGAATTAGCATTCCTCCCCGACTTATCGGAAACAGTGCCGACAACGCTCGACTACTCGGCGGTGAACGTCAAGAATCCCGAGTTGTCGGCAGACCAGCAAGGGAAGCTAATCGAAGTACTCCGACGCCATGAAAGTATCATGGTTGCAAGCGGGAATGCACTCCCGCCGCCAGCATATGGCGTTGTGACATAGATGTGCAGGGGCACGCGCCGATCAAACCACGGGCCCGACGGATCCCGTTCAAGCATCTCAAGAAATTGTACGAACTACTCAAGGGACTGCTCAAGGCAGGGCTCAACGCGTTCTCGGACAGCCCGTGGGCCTCGCCAATCGCCATTGTCCTCAAGAAGAATTGCCAAGACATTCGCCTCTGCATCGACTACAAGACGGTCAACGCAGTAACGGTGATCCTGGAGTACGCCATGCCACTCGTCGACGACTTGCTCACAGACCTGGAGACCTATCTGTGGTTCTGCTCGCTCGACGCGGCCAGTGGATTCTGGGCCATCCTGATGACTACGTGCGCGCAAGATTTCGGCATTTGTGTGTCCTCTGGGGCACTCCGAGTGGCTACGAATGCCTTTCGGCCTCAAGAATGCGCCGATGATCTACCAAAGGATAATAGACAACGCGCTATGGGGATTTGTGCAACCGAAGGGCGGCTGGGACGCCTTTGCAGCAAAGATGAAGGCCGCCGAAGACTCGGCAGAGCACTGCCGACGACTCGAGTCATCACCGCGCCTATCAGGCACTACAGCGACGACTTGAACCAAGTTTGCAGCCGCCCGCGATGACTCGGAGACGACTGAGCCTATTACTTAGCTCATTAACAGCCCAGAGGCCAATATGGTTACGACCAACGAAGCCAACGGGTCGTCGCTGGTGCTTGTGTTCGACCGGCGATCCTTCGTGGACGATATCGGCTTCGGTGGCGATGACTTCGACAGTTGTTTGGAGACGCTGGATCGACTCGTCAGCCGTTGTAAGGAGTGCCGGATCAGCGTCAGCTTTACCAAGAGTATTTTCGTGCAGGGACGCGTCGACTTCCTGTCCCATGAAGTGTCAAAAGACGGCATTCGGCCCGATCCGAAGAAGCTGGACACGATCACTAAGCTGTCTTTCCCACGAACGAAGAAGGGAATGCAGTCTTTCCTAGGTGCGCTGAATTACTACAGCCGCTTCATCCAAGACTTCGCTGTGCCGAGATGAACTATCATGCGGTGGATAAAGAGGTGCGAGCGCTGTTACTACTACTGAAGATTTGCTGCACCCAATTGGCGGGACGGACAATTCGAGTCTACTCTCGCTTCTCCACATTGGAGTGGATAACCAAGTCGAAGTCGTTCTTTGGGAGAGCTGTACAATTCACGGTATTACTCTCCCCGTGGCATCTGATCGTCCAATGAGTCAAGGAGACAGATTGCGCCTTCACCCAGTTGCTTCGACGGTGACCAACTTTGTGGATCTCGATGACTCACTGGAACTGGTTGCCCCCCGATTAAAGGCTCACCGCCGACTCGCATGGACCCAACATTGCTTTGAGCACGGCTACCGACGACTCACACAGGCTTCGTGGTCTCTTTCGACGGGTCAGCGAAGACTGAGAAGTACGGTGGTTACGACAGCTGTTCTTGGATCGTATGGAGCCTTCCGGAGTGGAAAATAGTTATTGCAGCGAACGCTTACCTCGAGAAAACCACAGTCAACATCGCCGAGTACACCGAAATGAACAACGGTGTTCTCGCCGCGATCGAACACAGTGCCGAAGACTTAGTGGTCGTGGGAGACTCGAGACTCGCGATCCAGCAATCCCTAGGGATGGTAGCCTGCCGGAAGGAATCACTGATGACACAGCTACATTATCACAAGGAGATCACGGCACGATTGCGATCAGTCAAGCACCTGCACGTTCTTCGCGAATACTACGCTGCTGCGGACACGTTGGCAACAGAAGCCTTGGAATCAAAGGTTTCCAAGGTCATTCTGAGTGAAAACCGGAAAGCAGAGTTGTCCGGACTTAATCGGATAGAAGAAGTGATCTACGAGTCGCCGCCGCAAGGATCAGAAGCACGAAACCTGGTTCCAGGAGGCTCTATTCAAATGCTGGACGGCGTCTCAACCCTGAAACGCAAAACATTTGCATGTTTCGTGCGTCCAGAACCTAGAATGCTACTGGCGATGACTCGAGCGCAGACCAAGAGCAAGAAAAAAACATGTTCGATTCACACACGACAAGCCGAAGCTACCGCCGAAGACTCGCCCTAACCGGAAACCTCCTGAGATTCAACCCACAGAAACGACTCAAGCTCCACCAGCAGCTCCTAACGCACAAGACATTGATCCTGTGGAAGTCCAAGAGGAGAGACGACGGCGCATAGCTGCTGCACAAGACGAAGAATCACGATGGGCTAACCTGAAGAGCTTGTTACGTGGAGATGTCGAGAAACTTGGATACCGAGCCGCCAGAGATGCATGGAAAATCGCAGATAAGTTCGTGTTGTCGGAGGACAATTTGCTACACTACATGGGAACGAGTCGTCGGCGCGACGCTGAGTCGCAAGAGGAGATCTCGCTGCATCTAGTGGTACCCACCACGATGATTCAAGAAGTACTCCAGAACTGTCATGACTCGCTGGAAGGTGGCCATCAGCGTGTGGTGAGAACCTATCAGCGAGTCAAGCGAGATTACTACTAGTTGGGACTCTACACCGACGTGGAGAAGCACGTGAGATCGTGCCCCGATTGCAGCACCAGCAAGAGCCGCCCCCAACTGAAAGGATGCTCTCCTGGCAACGTGCTGGCGGAACGGCCTTTCCAGTTAGTGTCTATGGATTTTGTGATACCACTGCCGAAGCCTCGGAGGGGCAACACAGCCCTGCTGCTCTTCCAATGTTCTTTTACGGGTTTCGTCATTGCGAAAGCCATGTCGGATACGAGTGCACTCAAGGTGGCACAAGCATTCGAAGAATGCATATACCGACGATTCGGTGCGCCATCACTCATCCGCCATGACCGCGACCCACGGTTCATGAGCGAAGTGTTCCAAGCGTTTGCCGAAATGATGCAGTCAAGGTCCCGAGCAACGCTGAGTTGCCGGCCGCAAGCCAACGGACAGCAATAACGGTCAGTCAAAACGGTAATGCAATCCGTCAAGGTATACGCCGAAGACCCGCTCCAACAAGACAGGGACGAGATCGTGGAGCGCTTAGTCTTCGCCATCAACAACTCACAAGACACAACTCGGAAAGAAACACCATTCTACTTGGTGCACGGGTGGGATGCCCAGTCAACGCTGAAAGCCATGCCATCCTCCCTCCGACACGGCACGCCGAAGCAGTCAGACGCACTGGCGTGGCGCCGCGAAGTCAGCAGACAACACCAGATTGCTATGGAGATGACCAGGGAATACCAAGCCACCGAGAAGACTCGCAGAGCCCGGGAACACAACGCCAAACTCAGCAGGAAAGAGAAGACGATACTGGTGAAGACTCGGGATCACGAGTCGTCGGCGGTGGCACGAGATCAACCGTCTACGGGACAAGACATCCCCGTCCCAAGTGACCTGTCGCTCAAACCAAGTACGCATGAGCCACCGACGACTCGCGAGTCGTCGGCGAGTGCCCAAAACCAACCGTCTGCGGGACAGGGGGGACATGTCTCTCGGGACAGGGTGGATCCACCGAAGACTGGCGGAATTGAGCCGACTGCAGGCCGGAATTCAATGCTGCCGGCCCCGTTTGATGTCGGCAGCAGGGTCTGGTTGTACATGGAGAGAGTCAAACCCGGCCTTACCAAGAAACTGGCACACCGGTGGCATGGACCCTTCCGGATCAAAAGAGGATCGAAGACTATGCCTTCGAACTCGAGTTACCGGACCGCAGTGGATACCGATTCTATCCAGTCGTCCATATCTCCCGACTGAAGCTGGTTGATGAGTTTGGAGATCGACCGAAGACTCGTCTCGCGCCCGGACTTGTCGACGACACGCGGCTAGACTTTGACGAAGAACTGCTCCCTGAAGATAGTTGGGAGCCAGATCACGTGGCAGGAGAATATGAAGTTGAAGCCATCCTCGACGACCGTATGCCGTTGTCCACGGGAACTGAAAGAGCAGTGCGCGAGTTTAGAGTCAGATGGGTCGGCTACGATGAACCAACGTGGGAGCCAGCCGCTAACCTTTCTTGCGGCGGGCTCCTCTATGATTACCTGCGGCGGAAACGAAGTGAACAGCGCCTGCAGATGGTTCAAGTTGCCGACGAAGACTAGGTGGCTATGAGTCGCCACAATGATGACCTGTACTTGGGGCAACGCAGCCCAAGACAACAGACGAAAACAGCTACTGCGGCATTATCTTTTGCATTTGAAAATTAAACGCTACCAAGACGGACAACTATATCAACGGCAACTCAGCAGCGAGACTGGAAATGAAAGCCAAATGGATAGAAGACGCTACCGACGACTCGCTTGAACTCAACTTCAACTCACTCAGGATCGGAGGCAACAGCTGCTCGGGCCAAGACACCAAGCAGACTCGAGTCGTCGGGGCCACCAGCAGCATCCGGAGCTTGTCCTCTCGGTACAGACGCAGCATTCGGCGAAGGCTCGGACGCAGCAGGAACGCGAGGATCACCAAACTCGGCCACCTATTCTGAGCTCAATTCACCCGGTTGCAGCGACGAACTTGGAACGACTCGACGACCAACATTGGCACGCAAAGAACCGGCCGGGACAAACAGCGGATCCGGCGGGTTGCACGGGACGAACGTGGTGATGTAGGGGTGCTGTTCCGGCACATCCATCCAGCGGTTCCGCCAAGGCTCCGCAGCGTCCAGGGCCGCGACCACGCTCAACCAGTCGACAGTCTAGGGCTCCCAAGGCAAGTTCTCCAGGTAATACCCGGGCATGGTCGGCTCGAGCATGAACTCGGGCTTCATGTCCGAGGAGCCAGGATCCTGGCTGCTGCCCCACTTCCAGATGTACGGGACCACTTTGGCGCGGAGACGGTCGCTACGTTTGTTGCGCTCGGCCACGTACCTCGGCCAGGCAGCGTTCAAAGTATCCAAGTCCTTCCTCGTCTGAGTTTTCCGCACGGCAGTCCAGTCCATCATATCCAAGTCAGCAGCAACTGCGGAGAACGTAGTCTCCACGGCCTTCGGAAGGATCCAGTGATCGCGCTCCCAAAGCGAGAAACCAAGGTCGACGTTGTCCGAGTCGCCGCCCCCACGAAAATTGCTCCAGTACCCCATCACTCGAGTCATCGGCGAAGCCCGCTGGGATACCTTGGAGTCGGGATCAAACTCTGAAGTGTCAAAAAGACACGCTTGAGACGGGAGTCGCCGGCGAAGCTTCTGCCACGGATGATCAGGGTTTTTGTAGTCCGCGAATGCCGCGATGCCTTCAGGACTGGAAATAATTCGGAGATCCCGGGGCACCGGTGCAGGCAACCGAGCATTCAGCATCTGGGTCCAGCACTTGAGAGCCCCAGGACGCGTAAGAGGCGGTTCGATGTAAGGCACAGCTCACTTGGCCACTTGCTTGGAAAATCGGACGAGAGGCTGCTGACCCCGCACCGGCGCCGGCACCGCAAGAGATCGCTGGGAGCTCGAATCCGACCCAGGGTTGGACGAAAAGTGGCGACTGCTCGACTGCTTCCGGATGACGCAGGCTGGCGTGGAACGGAAGGACGACGACGTTGTCGACGGTGACTCGTTTGAGTCTTCGGTGGAGCTGGAGGCGCCTTCTCAGGCTCTGGACCAACACCTTGGACAGCTCCCGACGACTTGGAACCTGGGAGCTCCAAGAGCAAAGAGGATTCGGAAACGACCTCCGGCAACTCAATAACTGATCCAACAACGAAGTTCTCTGCCTCCGAGCCAGTGTCTGGAAACCACTCGAGAGAAGCGCCAGAGTCGACGTGAACTTGCTCGGAAGGAGGAGAAAGAGTGCTTGACGAGACAGCATCTTCATCCGATGACTCCACCACACGAAAAGGCTTGCGGGAAGGAACGACAGGTGAGCTGTCCGACGAAGACTTGGCAGCGGCCCCGGAGAAGACGGCGCGAGCTGACGGACCGGTAGACGGCTGAGAACGAGCCCATCGTCCCTTGGGTTTCCGCTTCGACTTGCCCTTGGACGACGAAGCCCCAGAAGCACTTGAAGCTTGCACCGCCGACGCGGACGGTGATCCTGCAGCCGCAGGTACGCTTCTGGAAGACTCGACAACCTCCACCTCCGCTTCCAAGTGCTCACCATCTTGAGTAGAAGTCTTAGAATTACCAGGAGCCGTCACCAAAGACTCACGGCTACCACCTCGACGAGAAGAAGACATACGAGATCCACGAACAGCAGAAGCTGAGTCTTCGGCGGGGCGGTGAGGTATCTTGCCCGGGCGACTGGCGGGCGGACTGCGACGGAGTGACGAAGAACGAACCCGTTTTTGCAACGCCGAACGAGAAACAGAGCTTGATCGACCACGAACATGACGAGAACCGGCTTCCCCTTGCGAGGAGCGCTTGCGTGAGCGATCAACCTGCGCGGCGCGTAAAGCCCGGTCCGCTTCGACATCGGCAGCACGAGTTCCAGGCGTTGTCTTGTTCGCCTCAGCCGACCGCTCCTCCGACGACAACTCGACGTGAGAGTCCGATTCCAGGAAGGCAGCGTGGGCCAAGTCGACGGCAATGGCATCCTCGGTGCGAGACGGGTCCGCATTTGCCAGCATGTCCTTGAGGACCCGCCGAGTCTCGTGGCTAATGTCCAACAGGTTCCAGTTCAACTCGCCAGTCGACAAACCTGTAAGGCATGAGTCATCGCCCAGAATCAGAACACAAGCCAACACATCCAGCAACTCAACGACCAGTACGAACCTTCGGAGATCAGCACAAGGACGTCTGGGTCTATGTCTTCAAACTTGACGTGCGCCCGAAGAGTCCGGTTGGCGCGCGTCAGCCGCTTCACTTGCTCTTGAAGGTCTTCATTTCGGCGCTGGAGGCGAGTCGACGACGCCACGGCAGCCTTGAACGCCGTCTGCTCGCGAGTGAGCTGGACAGCCAGACGCTTGCACTCGTCGTCAGCAGCTCTAACGCGGTTCTCCAAGCGGGCGGCAGTCTCGGTGTGCGCATCCACGGCTCCACGAAGACCCTCCATCTCCTGGAGGTAGTGAGCCTCCAAGACCCGCAGACGCTTGACCTCTTTCTTGGAGTGCTCGAGCTCTGCGCGCGCTTGCTTGAGGAACACCATGGTGTTCTCGTTCCTGAATGACTCCTTCATCGCCGAGTTTTCGGCGACAGCACACGCAGCTTCAGCGGAGTGCAACTGGCCTCGCATCACAGCCAAGTCCAAATTGATGTCATCGTGGACTCCCATGTTGGGCTGAGCCGCCGCCACCACGTCTTCCAGCGATCGAGCAGCAGCCAAGCGAGAGCCCACGTGGCGGTCCCCACGAATGTTGGGACCCTGGTGCAGGGTGACATTGAGACGGCCGATGAGATCCAGCCGAGGACCCAACACGGCGATCACGCGCTCCGACGCCTCAGCACTGGCTTCCATGACCATTTGTTCGAGAGATTCACGCGACACCGTGACCAGCGAGTCATCGGTGATGGAACAGCCAGCTTCAGCACTCGAAGTAGAACGCCGAGCAACTAGCAGCGACGACTGGATCGCAACCGAGTCGCCGGCAGCATTACCAACGGGCACATCAACCAGAGAAGTGTCCGGAATGATAAGGGACGAAGGCAATAACCGTGAAGGTAAGCAAAAGCAGCTCAAGATCAAGGTACCAGTCAACGAAGACGTACCGAAGGAGCAGCAGGAGAGGTGGCCAGTGACGCGGACGACTCAGCGGAAGCTTCCAGCGAAGCTTGGCTCGGCGTATCGCCACCAGCGAGTGAGCTCAACTCCGGAGATGACAGGACAACCTGGGAAGCAGACGCACAAAGCCGCCAAGCATCAGCATCTCACGTGAAGCTGACAGAAAGCGAGAAGACGGCAGGAAACTCACCGTGGCCGAACTGGCCGTCGACTCAGCAACGCTCTCATCCTCGGACACCGCCGACCGCGAGGGAGCAGGAGCAGCAGGCGAACTACCAGCACCAAGCGAGCTTCCTCGACCTGGCGAAGACTGACCAAGATACCAAGATCCCGGTTAGCAGTGAAGACGGCGAGAGAACAAGAGAAGACGGCTTACCTGGAGCGAAGACCGAGACACACCGAGAGCCCTGAGCGCCGCGTTCACGGCGGACTGGACAGCGCGTGAAGAACCGACCATAGCGCAGGAGCACCCCGACGCTCACCAGCACGCGGCTCGCATCACCGTGGGGGCAGTTGTGGTATCGGGAAATGAAGCCGAAGCCAAAACCCAAAGGCGAGACAAGGGGCGAAGAAGACTCGAGGCGCCGGCGCCAACTGGCAAGTCGCAACCCATCGCCAGTCATTGGACCACACGCCCCGGTCGCTGATTGGCCTAAATTGGTCGGTGACGATGACTCGTCGACGGTCCCAAGTCAAGCGTGGTCGGTTGCAGCTCGCTAAGTACGGTGCGAACCTACTGGCAAGATCCGAATCTATGAGGATCTATGAGTCCTCGGCGCCTGTCCCCAGTCGTCGGTGGCATTTCAGCGGCCGTTTGAGTCGTCGGTAACGCCGCCACGTCGCAGAGAAAGCGCCGAAGAGTCGTGAGTTACAACTGGCGGTCCAAAAACGGACGCGTTTATACTTGATATTTGTATTGATCGATAGGAAACGTAAGAGAAGACAAGATAAGCCTTTGGGCAACAATAACAGAATAGCTTTTCCTCCCAACCACGCAAGGGCGACACCGGTGCCTGCAGCGAACGACCTGCAGCTCAAGGTAAACCTGATAGGTAGGATTATGACTGTCGGTGGGCACATCTACTAGTGTAGCGTGTGTTCATCCCTGGCAGGGCCAAGTTAGTGACCGGTGTATTGGTAGCGACGAGTCGTCGCCAGGAACTGGAGGAGCGAGAGCGAACTCTATTTCTTCCCGCCGGAGTATAGCTCCGGTACCCTCGTATCACGCCGTAAAAGGCCGGGACCCTTCCTTCTGAGGGCCTGCGAGGTATATTTTGTGTGTGAGAGCGTACTAGCCTTTGCTCGTGGCTAGTGACGCTGAGCCTTCCGTCGGTCGACTAGCTGAAGCTCGGTGCACAGAGGAAACACCAACCCGGTGCAAGGGAAAGTTCCTGGTCCTTCAGGTTCTAACCCTAACAAGCCCATTGAGTCTTCGGTGACTTGGTGGGTGTTGTTGGTGGGGAAAGTGTGCCAATATATAATTTAGCGCGTGTTCCTACATGACACAATTCTCTACCAAGTTTGTGCAACCCAAAATTCTCTTCAAGAATTAATAGATGGCCGAAAAACAGATATGAAAAAAATTGTCGCCTCACATGACGCGCTATATGTGCGGTTGATGTCTGGTGTCACTACATTATTGGAAGAGCGCGCAGCTCATGCTGGTGTTCCGACTTGTAATAGCATTGCAGACTCGATTATGAAACGGATAGAAGAAGCCCGTTGTTTGGAGTTATTACGTTCTAATCAGCCAGCGGTCAGTAATAGTGAACAACGTGAGACCTTGGGAGGTGATCCAGGGGCAACAGAGCAGCCTGCTAGTGTGAGGATTGAAGGCGATTCTTCGTATACTGTACATCATGGAGGAGGCAACATGCATTTGTTCCCTGAGGACATGAAATTACCAAGTGGCACTGCAGAGCAAGCGTGGGTATACTGGTGCTGCGGTGACGCAGCCGAAAGGCTTCCTCCTTTTCGGCGGATTGAACCAAATGACTTGGTGGATCGTAACCAGCGCAAGAAACTCTGTGAGCTGAAGTTTCTGATGAGAAAAATTGAGCTACGAGCCCTGTGCCTTGGTCTATCGACGGCTAATTTGTCATTTGTAGAGGCTGCCGATGTGTTCCAGCACTGCAAAAGCGCAATCGAACTCCCACTCGAGACGTCGAACAACAGAAAACGTCGACGAGGCGGGCCACAGTAGCAAGCATATTGCGAAAGCAGGCGAAAACAGCTAGACTCGCCCAAATAGAAGCCTCCAGTGAGCGTCAGTGACTCACTCCTTCATGCACATTGGTTGTTCTTCTTCTTTGTACTTTGATTTTGATTAAATACATGTATTACAGTTTTCACCCATCTGCGTCGTGGGGACTGAAATCCTTGAGGAACCAATTCACCAACGGCCGTCCTGTAAAATCGAACAGCCGTCCGGTAAATTCCGCCCAAGAGTAAATGCAATTCGAGCTGTCACCTTCGCGCAACCTCTCCCTCCTTCACCTTCCCGCAACACCATCCCAAAGTTCAAGCTCCAGACGTCACTATTTCGGAATCTTCCCCTTGACACTCAAGCCAAGCCAAGTCACCCCCCGTTCATGGCGCCCAAGCTGCTGGCGTTCGTGACGACGCTGCTGCTGCTGTGCGTGGCGGCCGCCGCGTCCTCCCCCGCCCCCATCAAGGCGCACGCCAGCCACATCCTCGTGGACACGGAGGCCGAGGCGGACGCGCTGAACGCGCAGCTGAGCGAGGCGTCCAACCTGTTCCTGACGTTCGCGCAGCTGGCCAAGGCGCACAGCAAGTGCCCGTCCAGCCGCAAGGGCGGCGACCTCGGCACGTTCGGGCGCGGCCAGATGGTGCCGGCCTTCGACCAGGTGGCCTTCGAGGGCGAGATTGGTGTGGTGCACAAGGTGCAGACGCAGTTCGGCTGGCACCTCGTGCTGGTCTCGCGCCGCCTGGACGGCACGGAGGAGCCCGACAAGTTCCGCGGCCTCAAGGAGACGCTGCTCAAGGTCATGCCCTTCCTGGGGCCCATCATCCTCATCGGGATCATGGCGCTGGGCGCCCGTGGGGCCAAGGGCGGCCCGCGCGCGCACGCGTTCCACATCCTGGTCAAGTCGGAGGCCGAGGCCGACCAGCTCTTCAAGGAGATCGACGCCGCGGAGGACAAGAAGGCCAAGCTGGCCGAGCTCGCCCCCAAGCACAGCACGTGCCCGTCCGGCAAGAAGGGCGGAGACCTCGGCATGTTCGGCCGCGGGGAGATGGTCCCGCAGTTCGACAAGGTCGTGTTCGAGGGAGAGGTGGGCCAGCTCGCCAAGGTGCAGACCCAGTTCGGCTGGCACGTGCTGCTCTGCGTCGAGCGTCTCGGCGACAAGAAGTCCAAGTAGGCTGCATGACACGGGACGAGCGAGGGACGGAGTCCATGTGTGGCGTGACGCTTATTTGCAATGATGTATCCAACTTGAAGCAGTAGCCTTGTTAATACACTCGGTCGACATGTCAGCCGGCTCTCTTTCTTTGGTGGGGTGAGGTTTGCATTGTTTCATGACACGCTTATCAAAACCACTGACATCAGCTACTGCTTCTAATTTCGTGAAGACGAGGGAAACGATGAAAGCGATGAGAATGAGAACGCTAAGCGATCCACGCATCTTGATGGGTGCATTTGTCGAGCGATACATCAAAAGAAAAAAAAATCGCTTTAAAAAATTGTTCCTTTAACCCGGTAATACGTGGCGTTTGGGAAGGATTTTGGAAGGTAGTGAAGTGGCCGCTGCTGCGGAATTGCCAGATCTTGGCATTGCGATGTAAGATGCTTTTTGAAAGTTTCACTCACTATACAGGCGATGCTGCTGGACGCGCGAATCGCTACATAAGTGGGAAAGCTACAGAGGCAGAGACTCCGACAGACCGTGAGCTGAAAGTGGTGAAGCTGTCGGACAAGGAGACCTTGGCAACCTCAACGCCCGACTTTCGCAGTTAGTCGGGCCAACTCCACCGTCAAACCAACTGATAAAAAGCTCCCGGTAGCAACTTTCCTTCTCTCGGAGTAGACAGCAACCCTCTCGATGATCTGTAAGTATCGGAGGGACGGGCATTTTCTTGATCGTTAGCTACAGTAGACTAAACGACTGTAATGTACCTCACCTTACAACGAAAATAAAAACGAAACAACTTCCTCGCCGCAGCAAATCCTCACCCACCTAGATTTCGCTCTTCGATGGAATCCGCAGCCATGCTGATGAAGGTGGTTCAGTATGCTAGATTCGGTAGCTAAACCTGCGTTTGACTTCAGTGCAGCACCATTCCACTTCGTAGTACACTGAAAAATGAAAGACGTCCAACATTTATACCCTCTCAGTGCCAGCGTGTTGCTTTTTGACCTTCAAACGCGCGAATCGTACTAGGCTCCCCGAATCGCTCCTCTCTCGAGCTGCAAGGAAACGAGAGATGCGTTGCGCCGCCAACTGCGACGGATACTCGACCAGCCAGTAGCTCACGGTAGCAAGGGCCACGATGAGAAACAACCGGGCAAACAAGCGGTCGAAGTAGTTCGACTGGTGGCTGATCGAAGGATTCATCACTACGAAAGTGTGGAGCAGATAGATCGAGAAACTGATCTTGCCCCAGAACCGAAGCACGTTCCATTCGAGCATTGCGGACACACAGGACGGTTGCATGACTTCGATTACGATAATTGAGACCATGTACACGCCGGTGAAAGGAAACCCACTTGGAGGAGGCGCAGGATTCGCCATGACCCAGGTGAAAATCAAACCTCGGAAGATCACGCTCAGCATCAACGCGATGATCAAAGCTTCTGCCGCTCGTAGAAGTACCAGGTGCCACAAGCGGAACTGGAAGCCCGTTTTCTTGATCAACAAGTCCAGCTTGACAAACACCACGGCACCAAGGGAACCGAGCACGAACGTGTGGAGGTGGTGGTTAAGCGACTCATGGCTGTTGCGAATCACTGTCCAGCCTTGATACACGGTCCACGAAAACAGAGGGACCGCCGCCACCCACCAGAAGCGCCCCATTTTGAGTACAGTCAACACGAACATCGGAATGATGAAATAGTACGAAATCTCCAGGGGCAGCGTCCAGAACACATGATAGCGCTGCGAAAACTCGAACGTGAGCATTTTGAACAGGCTAACCTCGCTAGGGTCTGCGACTATAAAGTAGCGTTGTTGGTTTTCAGGCGACAACCGAGACAGCACGAACGCCGTGATGGCGAACAACGGGTACACGCGGAAGAACCGTTTTTGGAAGTAGTCGGCCAGCGCGAACACCCACGCACGAGTACCGGCACCTTGGGCCAGCAGCTTCATGCTCTTCTTCATGAACAACCACGTCAGCAGGAATGCTGATAGGATGAAGAACGCGTCGACGGCCACGGATCCAAGGTGCAGCTCAGGCACGAACTCGCCCGAGTGCTGAACCACCACCAGCATAGCTGCGAGGCCTCGAATTCCATCAAGGAACAAAATCTTAGTGGGAGTGGCCTGCAACGGCGAGGAGTTTGCTACCGGGAGCTTTATGTCGGACGATTCGACGCTGGAGTTGGTCTGCCCGACGATGAACGTCTGGTATTCAGAGTCCGACGACGACATCAAGGTCTCCTCGTCCGACGTTTCCACCACTTTCAGCTTCACAGTTTCTGTCGGGGCCTCCGCCTCTGTAACTTTGCCGCTCGGTGTGGCATTGCGCACGTCCAGCACCATCGTGCTGTGTAGTGAGACTTCCAAACAGCACCGCACTCTCCAATGCCACAAAATCTTTGGGGTCCGACAACCTCGAGCCTTTCAAAATCTTTCCCAAAGGTCACAAGGATGATGACAAGCAATAGACGACGCCTCCTTCGCCACTTGAAATTACTCGTCTTCTTGTTTTTCTTCGTGTGTCAATCTAATTCATATGAAGTACGATGCTAACGCTTCCATCGCTTACGCATCCTCATCTTCATCACTTTCATCATTTTGCTCGTCTCCACCACTGAGGCTGCCTTTATCGAGGTCTGACTCTTCTCCATCACAAGAGTTCTCGTATTGAATATCCCAAGCCGCTGCTACCTCGTAATATGAAGCAGTTGAGGGATTTTAATCTCACGTACCGAACGGGAGCGAGATGATCTAGCTTGCATACCGCAGAATTAGAGGTCAGTATACCGCGTTTCCACTCCTTGGCACTTCTAATAGACTTAAAGCTTTCTATCACACCGTGGAATGCCAACTTCGTCTCTAGCGGATTTTCAGCGCTCTATCGATAGGTTTCTTGTTGAACTGAGCAAACTTGCTAATATATGAGTCATATAATATATGACTATGTCGTATAATATGACCGAAGTGCTGTGGGAACAATCACCTCCCGAAGTTATTGAACGCTAGCATCTTCAATAGTGCGTCCAGGTCAGATTCATAGCTCACAGGATGATACCCATGAGGAATAGAACCATTCATATAGGGGTTTGCCAAACGGACGCGCAGTCGATGTACTTTAGTAAGCATTTCGCTAGCAAATTATCTACATTCATTAAGGCGGCTGAAAGTGGTGCAACATGTGTTCTGTCCCGCAGGGCAGAATGGGGTCGTTCCCAGAAATATTACCCTGTTACACTGCAATTTCCCCCGACCACGAAACGAAAATGAATGTCTACCTTGAAAGTCGCCGGGTTTTCTCACAGTCCAGAATAAAATTGAAGGCTTTTGCGTCGACATGGGCTACCGCCTCAACACCGCGCGGAATTTGGTGAACTCGACTTCGCCGCTGTCGATTTCATCTTGCGTGGGCGTAGTCTGAGGGTATTTCTCTGTTTTTCAGGGAAACGTGAAAATTTTCACGTTTCTAGTTGATCAAGTAGACCCATCCCTGCTGCATCGGCCACAAAATGGTGTGTCTCACACTACATATTATTTTGAAAAGCCGCCAAAATGTCCGCGAAAAAGATACCAAAGCTGACTAACCAACTGGAAGTTACGCCGATGAGTCTCAAGCGGATGTACGCGGCGCTGCTGGCGATGGCTCTGGCCATTGCCGTGATGAGTGTGATGGACTTGGGCCCAACGTCTGTGATGGCGGCGGAGAAGCCGACGGCGAGTGCCAGCCACATCCTGGTGCCGACCGAGGAGGAGTGTGACGAGATCCTGACGGAGCTGGATGCGGCCGACGATCTGGAGGCCGCGTTCTCTCGGCTGGCCAAAGCGCGCAGCAAGTGTCCGTCCAGCCGCAAAGGAGGGGATCTGGGGTCGTTCGGTCGCGGCCAGATGGTGCCCGAGTTCGACAAGGTGGCCTTCGAGAAGCCAGTGGGGGACGTCCACAAAGTCAAGACGCAGGTAGAATACAGTATGAGACAGTAGTTGAGGCGATAGGTATTGATGACTGACTGTGGGTGCGTGTTGCAGTTCGGGTGGCACCTGGTGCTGATCACAGACCGTTCGGGGATGGGCGACGACGCGCTCGATGGCTTGGACGACATGGATCGAGATCTATGAGGACGGAGTGTTGGTGCCGACAAGCGCGAGTGAGTTGCAGCGCGATGTGGATGGGTCTCATTTGCTGTCAGCAGAACAAAACACGAGAAAATAAACGAAAGCTAGCTGGTGGGGGCGAAAACAAAACAATTTTGGTTTGTTTCATAATCTCTGGAATGAGAAATCCCTAGGTCGCTCGGCATTTCCACACGTGAAAATAATGCAACTTCACCGGTGTACATGTATCCGCGATCGACTTAAGCTCGACAGCAATGGACAAGATAGAGGAGTTCCATTGGAGGACTTTGGTAACTTATTTGTATTTGTATTTGTTGCGGTTAAGGCTACTACGCCCGAGGCGCGCTTTTAGTCGCTAACTTAATCGGCACAATGAACGCGAGCTACGTCACATAGCAACAGACGGGCTGAACGACGATTGGAGCTATCAAAAGAAAGTCGATACTTGCATTGAAGTTGCTAATTCATTTGTTTCCTCGTTGCAAATGTTAATTTATCTTGTAGTGCCCATGAAATACGCCACTAATACGAAAATGAAGCTTATTTTATGAAGAAAAGCCCGTTAATTTTTTTAGGTCTGTGCACTAGATTGAATGGTGAGCTTGGCCAACATTGTGCACTGTAATGATCATTTTTCGAAGTGTTGACGCATGGTAGAGATTCCCAACACTGCCAACTCGCCGAATTGGGTTAGTTAGTGCTCGCTTAGTTGCGCCTGCTACGAACATTGCACTTGGTAGTTGGAGCAGGTGTCTGGGCGCTAGCGAACTGCTGGTATGTGTCGACGCATTGACCAGCAGTGAGTGAGTACGTGCCTTTGATAACGTCAGAGTTCACTGAGGTCACTGCCACGTTCACCGCGTCGAGATTTGCACCCGTCGAACTCGTGGCAACGAAATAATATGCACCGTCCATCATGGTTGCGGTTTGGTCGTTGATACTGACGCTCTGGACACCCACAATGCTGTTCGTGGGTTGCACTGCAGTCCAGTAGCCGTTGCTGCCGTCCTTTAGGCAGATTTTGACGGTGTCTGGATTTGGGCAGTCCACGAACTGCCAGCGAATTTTCAGGCGGCTCGGGTCTGATCCTGTGACGGTCTTGAAGACGGTCGGTGAGAGGTCCAAGTCGCCATATTTGCATTCCGGGCAACGATCAACAATTTGGACGATGGCAGATGCAGTCGGGTTGGTACAACTAGGGTCAACGCAGGAGACTTGAGCGCAGCGGCCACAATTCGCCAAGTTATTCCACTGCACATCGTTCAGCGCGGCATAGTTGGTTGGCGCGATGCTGTTGGCAGACATCAAGTTGCAGTTCCCGCTGCTAACTTGTGTGAGAGTGTAGGCGGTGCCATCACCTTGGAAGTATTCAGCTGACGTGATCGCCGCCGCGGTGGCAGACAGAGTGAGCAGAGCGCGGAAGCTGGACGTGCTGATCATGGGTTTCGAGCTCTTCGCTTTCGCTGTTGAATTCGAATTGAGGAATGGACACTCGACCTGTTCGAGCTGACCGTGGCGAAGGTATGGTGGGTGTCAGCTTTCCCAACATTGACCAGCATCAGAAGAGATCAGGCAGCAACGTTTGCTCAGATCCCCATAAGAATCCTTATCGGTGCCTGCACTCCAATTTCAGCCATCCCATCTACAAAAAGACTCCTGAAGCGTGAACTTTCGTTGGATTTGAGTGGGCGCTCTCCGGAATTAGAGACGACTTCACCACTATCCCATACGCCTGACCACACGGGGTTGTGTACGTTGGAATTTGTTGCCCCTAGAAAGATTTTCTTTGAACTCTTCTCGCGTTAAATGCGCCGTGCTGGAAATATCGCCATGGGATCATGCACCGAAGATAAAAGCTCTTGGTGGGGCACTTCCGTTCATCCGATCCTGTTTCAACGCTAGAAATTCGGCGAGGTCCCTTCTGAAATGACTGTTACGATGCACTTGTGCTTCTTTTTTTTGCGTTCTCGAGCAATACTGCAGTTTGTGCGGGATTGAGTTTATCCGAAAAACTACACAAAAAAACTCTGCCTAATTCACTCATACAACGTTTATTACTACGTGAACAAACTGTGATCCGAACAAACTACGAGCAACTCCGATTCAAACGATGTTGTCACTTGTCGACCGAGCATGTGCCAAACAGTTAGTCGCGACGGCTTCTCACGCGGCACTTCGGCGAACTTGTAGTAGGAGTCGAAGTTGCGGGAGTCGCAGTAGTAGATGTAGGCGTGGCCGTGGTTGATACTGGCGTTGCAGTTGTCGACACTGGCGCTGCAGTTGTTGACACTGGCGTCGAAGTAGTAGATATCGGCGCAGCCGTGGTGGACACTGGGGCGGCAGTCGTCGATACGGGGGTGGCAGTGGTGCTGGTCGGAGCAGTGGTGGTTTCCTGCGTGTACGAAGCATCTTCCGCAGCGCTGCTGCCCTGCGTTTGTGAAGCCGCAGTGGATGCCGGAGTCGTTGAGGTAGACGTAGAAGTGGATGAAGTCGCTGTGGGTGTTGCCGTTGTCGATGCCGGCGCCGAGGTGGTCGTCGATGTCGACGTTGAAGTCGAGGTCTGGCTGGTCTGGCTGCTCGTCTGACTGCTGCTGCTAGCGGTGAACTGCTTGTTGGTGTCCACGCACTCGCCGGCTGTGAGCGAGTAGGTGCCTTCAACCGTCTCGCCCTCGATGGACGTGATCGACACCTTGACCGAGGTGAGATCGACCTCGCTGGTGCTCGTGATGAGGTAGTAGTAGGCGCTGTCCACCATGGTGGTCGACTCGCCGTTGATCGTCACGGTCTCCACACCCACCAGGGTATTGGTAGGCTGCACCGCCACGTAGTAGCCGTTGCTGCCGGTCTTGAGGCACACCTCGATGGTGCCCGGATTGGGGCAGTCGACGAATCTCCAGCGGATCGTCAGTCGACTCGGGTCCGAGCCCGTGATGTTCTTGAACACCGTCGGGGACAGGTCCAGGTCGCCGGAGCTGCACTCCGGACAGCGGTCCAAGATCTGCACGATGGCGGTGGCACTTTGGTCGGTGCACTGGTCGTCGACACATGACACCTCGGCGCACCGGCCGCAGTTGGCCAGGTCGTCCCATTGGTCGTTGTTCAGCGCTGCGTAGTTGGTGGAGGCTGTGGGGATGGCCGACATGAAGTTGCAATTGCCGTCGCTCACGTCGCCCAGCGTGTAGCTGGTACCGTCGCCTTCGTAGTACTCGGCCGACGTTGCGGCGACGAAAGTGACGACACCCAGAGCTGCTAGCGAACGGAAGACCATGGTCGAAGACTGTCGGGTCGAATTGGAAAGTGGGCAGCTCCCGACACCGGCCTCTCTCCAGACCGGAGGGGTCCCCGGTAGAGTGCGCCCAGGATATCCGACGCAGCAACGGCTGGCCAGGTGAACTGCCGCGCTGCCCCACGCATTTGGCAGGACTGCTCTTCAGGTATCCGCGGCCGAAGTGCCGAGCACCTCGCGCGCCCAGTTCTTGGCTGACAGCTGGGGGCGCTCGAAGGTTTCATGCCTGAACACCGTCGGCTTGACGGATGATTCGCAGTGCCGAGTGCTGAGTGATCCGACGCACATGTGGCTAGTGCGGCGTCGGTGCCAGCGAAACTGATAGCGACGGGGTCCTGCTCACCAAGAGTCTCGGTGCGACTTTGCTTTGCCTCGAAAAGCATCAAAGCAAAGCTCCAACGCCGCAGATGGCGATGCTCCGAGCACTGGGCGCATTGCTATAATAGAGACGAAGAGCGCATGCCTTCGCAGCTCGACAGCTGGGACCGTCGTCAGTCTCAGTTGGCATCGTCTGGTCAGTCAGGTCAACTGCAGCTCGAAGCAGCGGCAGGGAGGAGAGGCACGTTGTGAGAAAGCTAGCTTTTGCGGGGACTAGAGTCTACTGTATTAGATAGAGCCCCTCCAAACGGACGAGGACGACGACGCAACGCTAGACAAGAACAGACGAATGCACGCGAACAAATTAGTTGCGCTGGCGACGGGTTCGCACCTTGCACTTGGTCGTGTCGCCGGACTGCGTCGGAGCGTTCGTAGTTTCGGAGGCCGGTGTCTCGGGAGTCGATTCCTGGGGAGCCGGGGTAGATTCTTGGGTGGACGGAGTCTCCGGGGTCGATTCCTGGGTGGCAGGAGTCGATTCCGGGGTCGAGGTGATCGGGGCCGTGGTGGTGGCAGCCGACGAGGCGTCGTTCTCCGTGCTGCCAGTGGCCTGCGAGCTCTGGTCGTACTGGTTGGAGCCGTTCGACTGCGAGCTCTGGTCACCGTTGTTGCTGCCGAACGTCTGCGTCGGAGCGGTAGTCGTCGGCGTGGCGTTCGTTGCAGCCGGCGTCTCCGTGGCAGGTTCAGGAGCGGTAGTGGACGTCTCCGGGGCGGTCGTCGCAGTCGACGGGGCGTCCGTCGCGGGCGACTGCTGCTGGGAGGTGTCGCCGCCACTGCTACTGGCGAACTGCTTGTTGGTGTCGGTGCAGTTGCCAGCCGAGAGCGAGTACGAGCCCGAGATCACTTCGCCGTTAATCGACGTGACCGCAACCTTCACGGCCGACAGATCCGTGTTCGACGTGGTCGAGATGTAGTAGTAGGCGCCGTCCAACATGGTCGTGGCCCCGCCATTCACCGTGACGCTCTTGACGCCCACCACGCTGTTGGTCGGCTGCACGGCAACCCAGTTAGGGTTGCTACCCCCCTTCAGACACACCTGCAGGGTGCCCGGGTTGGGGCAGTCCACGAAGCGCCACCGCACCTTGAGGCGGTTGGGGTCCAAGCCCGTGATCTCCTTGTACACGGTCGGGGACAGGTCCAGCGCGCCGTGCGCGCACTCGGGACAGCGGTCGAGGACCTGCACCACGGCCTTCTTGTTCTTGACAGTGCACTTATCGTCGATGCAGGACACCTCAATGCAACGTCCGCAGTTGCCGAGACTGTCCCATTGCGCCTGGTTGAGCGCGACGTAGTTGTTGGAGGCCGTCGGGATGGCCGACATGAAGTTGCAATTGCCGCTGCCAACCTGTCCGAGCGTGTAGCTCGTGCCGTCGCCCTCGAAATACTCGTCCGCGGCGGCGGCGAGCGTTGCAACGGCGCCGATCAGAGCTGCTGTGAATCGGAGAGCTGCGACCATGGTTGAATTGATCTATAGCTGAATGGTCTCAGTCGGCGGATTACTTGCTAGGTAGAATGGAAAGTGAGCGGCCCAACTCGAAACTCGGTGGACCAGGCGCGAGCAGGACTCACCTGACAGCAGGCACGAACAGCCAGAGGGAGCTTGCGGGACAAGATCTGCGTGATGTGCGCCAGACGGACAGCGAGCTCCTGGTTCACGAGCAGCACAATCGGCCGATGCGTCATCGCGTTTTTGGGCTTAGCGGCGGCTTCAACGTTGTTGGCCTTGCGTTGGGGAGCACGACCTAGCCAGCGCCGCCGAGCATGTGTATGGATGCATGCATGGATATCGACGCCGACTTGCCACGGCCAACGCCTTTGCCGTGGTAAGCGGACGCAGCGGAGCTCGCTGCGCGTTTAACTCGCACCAGCTTCGGTGAAACCACGTGGAGTGTCGAGCCTCCAGCGTCTGCTCCGGTCGATCAGCTCGTATGGAGCCACCTGGACGGACACAAGCAGCGGGAACCCCAGTTGACGCGTGATTCATGCTGGAAGTGGGCGGACCAAGCTGTAGGAGCTTGGCGCTTGATCACCGCAAGACGCGCGCAAATGGTGGCGACCGTCCAGCTGGTTCCGCGCATCGTGCGGTTGTGGTCATGTCGGTCAAGCAGTGGGACGCCCAGGCTGAAGTTCAGTACAGTACACAGTTCTCGCGCGCGGTGTTGGCTCGAGCCTCGAGGCTCGGGCGCCTGGATACGAGCGCCCAGCTTCTCGCGAGGAAGGCAGATGGCGGCCCAGGGCGAAAAGGATGGCGGGCATGACATCCTGCAGCTGGCGGATGTGGGCAGGTGTTGTTTGGTCTCGCCACCAAGCTGTGTCCACGCAGGAGTCGGTTCCTCGCTCGAGTGACCTCCTCGAGACGGCGTCGACAACTTGTCCGGCTCGCAGCTGAACGACATACACTGCGCTCGCCATTGCACACGACCAACGCTGGAGAATTCTTGAGTTAGCTGGCGAATGAGCATTTGGCTATTATGGTGAGGCTGTCGTCAACATGGTGGCCATCCCCATACCGTAGCAAAATCCACCTTTAGTTGACGGAATGAAAGACCGCAGATGTGCATCGAGAACGTCAGGACAGCAACTGGCAGCTTGAATCGAGCGTTTGGCACAGTATCAAGCCTTGATACTGGGTCAAACGCTGCGTGGATTCTACGTTTGCATACGAATGCAAAATTGTTTGAAGCGTGGTACGCTAGTCATCGGACAGTAAAACTGAAACGACTGATATTCACGTCATTAGTTCTAGACGAGGCCGTGCTCGTCTACAAGTAACTGCACTTCAAGCTCAATAATGTGTTCTTTAGAACTGTTGCTTCGTGTCGACGCACTGGCCGATGGACATGGAGTAGGTGCCCGAGACCATGTCGCCCTCCACGGAGGAGATGGTCACCTTGAGCTTGTTGAACGGCACCTCGTCGCGGCTCTGGATGTAGTAGAAGTAGGCGCCATCCAACAGCGTTGCCTTCTTGCCGTTGATCGCCACACTGCTGACGGCGATGCGCGCGTTCGTGGGCTGCACGGCGACCCACCACGGGTTGCTGCCCTGCTTGAGGCACACCTTGATGGTGCCCGGATTGGGGCAGTCCACGTACTTCCAGCCGATTTTGATGCGGCCCGGGTTGTAGCCCACGATCTTGGTGAGGGCGCTCGGGGACATGTCCAGGTCACCGTACTTGCACTCGGGACAGCGGTCCACGACCTGCAGGATGACGGCCGAGTTCTTGTTCTTGCACTTGCTGTCGATGCAGGTGGCCTCGATACACTGGCCGCAATGCTTCAGGCCGTCCCATTGGGCCTGGTTCACGGCGACGTAGTTGGTGGCCGCTTTGCTCCACGACGACATGAAGGCGCAGTTGCCCATGTTCACGCCATTGAGGTTGTACGGGGTGCCATCTCCCTGGAAGTAGGTCTGCTGGCCGGCGGAAGCGGCGGTGATGCCCAAGGCCAGAAGCGCGGAGTATTGCAGGACGCCCACCATCTTGTTGTTTGAAGTCGAATTGGAAAGTGAGAGTTCTCGAGCGGCGAGGCTTTCCGACCGAGGGCGACAAGATGGTCGGGTGGAAAGGAGGGCAGCCCTTCCCTGCCAGACCAGCTTAAGGAACGACCAGGGATGTGCCCCCGCGATGTTGCGCTGCGCGGACGCAGAGTGCACAAGATAAACGACATCCGTCGCCTTCGAACAGCCATTCCCAGGATGGTGAGTCAACCGGCGGTCCTTGGCAGGAACTTCTTCTTGTGAGCAGCATGCAAAGGACCATTTGTTCGCAGTTTTTTTTTTTTTTTTGGGGGGGGGGTTGGACTTGCTAATGATCGAACATGGAGCAGAACGAATCTCGCGCTGGGGCAGCGTCTGGTTGCATCGGCGCCAGCTAAAGGCCACATGGGGGTGGACTGAGCGCGGGCTTTTGAGATGGGCTCTGTTGGATGCAAGTGTCGTGCAGCGGGTTGTTACTTGTGCAATTGCCATGCTGCTTTCGCACGGCAAGCCCAGTCTGCAGCTGAAATCCATAACGCTTGCCGAGGAGGATACCGTGTAGAAAATCGAGTATTACCAGTGATGCTACATACATGTAGCTGCTGGGATAACAGAGGTGGTGGTGCGGAATCGCAAACTGCTGCTAAGCAGCAACGCTGTTGGATTATTGGCAGGACTGGTAAACAATATTAATTCTGAAATGCTTATGTCGAAGCTGTTTCCTGTACCGTACGTATCTACATCAATTTACTGTATCGCTTAGATTCGTGTGTACATGTATTAATAATACATGTAAGAATGTAGATGCGGCTTCAATACCTCCCGACGTGGCAAAGCAACGCAAGCAACAAAAATACTCGAGAATCGAGAATTGGGTAGTCTATTGAACCTTAGTTGTACTGTAAAACCTTTAACAGGCGATCCAGCTAAGAGGGGGACTTTTTGGGGGGAAACTAAAAAAAAACATTAAATGCGGAAATTGTCCTATTTCAATGAAATTTTAGTCGGAACATAACTAGAATTTCTAATGACGAATGAATCAAGCCCGGCTTTCGTAGCTGCACTGGTTGTGCCATGGCAAGGCATGCAAGCAGCATGCCGATACTAGCGCTGTTTGAAGCATTTGTAGGGATTTGGAGATATGAGACATTTGATAGTGGTACAGTCGGGATGCGTTGGAGGGGGGGATTTCTCAGTGGCGCAGAATTCCAAATGGAGGGGGGACGAGAAGACTCTGGTGGCGGGATCTATCCGCTCATTACCTGAGCCACAGAGACCGAGTGCAAGGACCGAAGGCGGTGCTTACTGCGCGCTCTCCCTGCCGAACTGCGCGATGGACAAATTGTTCTCACCCTCCCACGAGCCCACCGCCGTCTTGCCGTCCTTGTGGAGACGAAGCTACACATTGTGGAGAGATGGGGCAATACATACCGCTCTACCTCCTCGTTTTCCGAATTTAGACATGCATCGCATTCACACCAAGGGCAATCAGGCGGAGGCGCTGTTTTCGAGCGCTCATGCTAAGATGTGAGCTGCGTTCAAGTGAATAAAGACAGCATATTTATAGGTTTGAAATGTCGATCTATCTGATGATGCTAGTTTCACGACCTGAAAATAAAGACCGCAATTACTTGGCTCGACGATTTTCCCCATTTTGGGCCCTTTTTTCACTCTTATTTACTGGATCGCCTGTTCATAGTATCGCACACCAAAATCTTCAAGCGACTGGCCCATCCCTTTAATAGTACCCCCATTCCTTTAATAGTACCCGTCCCTTTAATAGTACCCCATCCCTTTAATAGTACCATCCCTTTAATAGTACCCCGTCCCTTTAATAGTACCCCGTCCCTTTAATAGTACCCCATCCCTTTAATAGTACCCCATCCCTTTAATAGTACCCCATCCCTGATTCAAATAATCAGAATTATCATGATTATCAGATGATCGTAGACATCTTAAGCAAAAATCAACTTTGGCGCTTAAAACAGGGTCTCACTGGTTTGGTTTGATCTCTCTCATTGTCAAATGTGAGTCGTGACAATCAAGCGCAAGTTCACCCTGGAAGAGGAGTTCAGACTACGCGTGGTTCAAGCCTCCAAGGAAAACATTGACGAGTGGAAAATGAGCGGCAACTTTTAGTTTGCTGGCTGAACATCGCGCGGCTGCATCTACCAACGACGATGTAGTTGTGGTAGCTAAAACTAGCAGCGGAGAGGCTGATCTCTAAGCAAGCGCATGCAGCTTTTAGGACTCTTCCTAAATCAACACGGCTCTCACTTGGCTACTATAGTGCCCCATCCCTTTAATAGTACCCCTCCCTTCAATAATACCCCACCCCAGCAGGGGGGTACTAACGTAGTGCCCCATGGGTCACTATTACAGGTTTTATAGCGTAATAGCCTCCTGAAATTTCCCAAGTCGTTTGAACAGCGATATCATAACTCCTTGAGGAACAAAATTCATGTACAGAAGGTACTCTCACTTCCGACACTGCCGATAACAAATGACCTCTATTGTTGTTGGCACTTTCAAATATTAGATTTAGTAGGTAATTTTCGCGCGCGCGCCAAAACCAATTCTGAACGACTCGTTCGGTACGAGGCGATAAGCACCATTCGAGTATTTGCGGCGACCAGCACAGTACAACCATGGGCAAGTGGATGACCAAAGACAACAAGCGAGAGCTTATTCGTAAGCATGCAGCCACACCAGCCATGACGCAGGCCCAGTTAGCCAAGTGGGCTAAAAAGGAGTTCCGCCTGCGTGATCCTTCTGCTCGAAACACAATTTCTGACATACTTCGAAACGCAGGCACCATCATGAAGGAGGCGTACGGCCAAGGCAAGCGCCGCAATCCCCTCAAGGTGAAGGCGCCTGCGTTCGAAAGAAGGCTAGAAGGCTGGATCGAAAAAGCCGAGCAGCGTGGTATGTGTCTAAATCGAAAGGTCATCACTCGGAAAGCTAAAAAGCTGCGCTTTGAGTGGGGGGGGGGGGGGGGGTGCTCGATGTGGGCTTGTCTGTGGGTTGAATGTCGGCATTCCTCAACAGGCATGAGCTTCGCTATCGTCCAAGACATGGAGAAGCGGGCTCAGCGAAGCCCGACGTCGTACGCCAAGGCCGCCATGCTCTCCACGAAGTGACAGACCTGTATGACCCTCAGGACATATACAACATGGACGAGACGGGTATTGCAGCACCCGATGCTGAGGACGAAGTCGTACAAACCGAGGACTGCGAGGAAGATGTAGTTGATGTCATGCTGGGCGTAGCATCGATTCAATTGTAGGTCGCTAACCTCACAACAATTTATATAGTGCACAAAACGTACTGAACAGATGGTGTCGGAAGTGGCGGTATATTCTGTACTCGGACACGAACTTGTACCGCGCTAGTAATTGTCAACGTAGCAACGCTTCACTGTCGATTTGCAGCCGTTGCAGTGTGTACATGTGCAACGTGGTCCGCCTTCACTTTGGCACATTTGCGTCGCTCCTATATGGTTTTGATTCTTGTTCTACTGTTACGACACTGCGCACGTTCCAACACTACACGTTCAACCACTACACGCACTGGGGATTAAACTTGCTGTTTCACGAATAAAAAAAACTGATGGAAGTCATAAGTTCTTCACACCAAGACTACGGGCCGAGGACAGGTCGACCGCCCTACAAGATGCCGAATGCCTGCCTCCGGTCTGAAGGAGTGTTCTGCACGTCAAAAGACTGCGCGCTTATCATTGACGGCGCCTCGAAGTCGCGGGCCTTCTGCTCCTGGATGTTCTTCCTTTTGACGACCACCACGACGACGATGAGAGCCACAAGGCCCACCGCTCCGACCGTAGACAACACAATGATCAACGGGTCGGTGCCGGCAGACGTCTCTCCAGACTTGGTGTTAGCCTTCTGGGCTTCGTCGCCGTTGGCTTGGCTGTCGGTTGTCTGCTGCTCGGTCGATGGAGCAGCCGTGGTCGCGGCCGGCACGCCGGCCTTCTGCTGAGCCTGCTGATGAGTGTAGTCATCGTCAGAGGTAGTTGGGGTGTCGTTGCCACTGGTTTTCGAGGTCTTGCCCGCCTTCGTCGGGGCCGTCGTGGCCTCAGGCTCCACCGTTCCCGAGACGTTGAAATGCTGATTGGCGGCATCGCTTCCGCTGGCAGTCTCCGAATCCTGAGTAACGGGAGATTTAGGAGCAGTGGTGGGCGTCGCAGTGGTAGACACAGGAACAGTAGTGGGTAAGCTCTCTTGCTGTTGGTACGACGGGGCAGCAGTGGCAGGAGAAGCAGTAGCAGGACGCACCGTGGTGGGTGAAGGCGCCTGCGTAGTAGAAACCGGCGTCTGAGTCGGTGTGGGCGTAGGTGACGGAGTCGGAGCTTGAGTGGGCGGGGCCGTCGTGGGGGCCTTCGTCGGAGCGGCAGTCGTTGGGGTCGGGTTGTTGTACGTCGGCGAGCTCTGCTGGGAAGTCTGCGAGGATCCGCCCGATGGGAACTGGTTGGAGCCTTCCGTGCACGAGTCGGCGGTGAGCGACACCGTGTCCTCGATCGAGTTGCCGTTCACGTCCGTCATGGAGATGGTCATGCTGCTCAGGTCGGTCTGGGTCTGACTGGCGCCGTCGAGCAGGTAGTAGTAGGCCGAGCCGAGCATGGTCGTGTCCTGGCCGTTGATCTGCAGGCTCTTGACGCCCGTGGCGAAGTTGGTGGGCTGCACCGCCGTCCAGTAATTGTTGCTGCCGCCCTTGAGGCAGTAGTTGACGTTGCCCGACACGGGGCAGTCCACGAACTTCCACTTGATGGTATACCGCGACGGCGTCGACCCCGTCAGAGAGGTGAACACTGTCGGCGACAGGTCCAGATCACCGTACGCGCACTCGGGGCAGCGGTCCAGAATCTGCACCACGATGGACTTGGACTGGTCCGCGCACCGCTTGTCAGCGCACGACACCTCGGCGCAGCGGCCGCAGTTCTGGAGACCGTCCCATTGCTTGTCATTCAGTGCGGCGTAGTCCGTCGTGGCGAAGTCCAGCGCCGACATCATGTTGCAATTGCCGGCACTCGTCTGACCCAATGTGTAGGAGGTGCCGTCACCGGTGAAGTACTCGTCGGCATCGGCCACCGCGAATGCAGTCGCCAACGAGAGAACAGTGAAGGCCTTCATGAATACTGTACTAGAGAAATTCCAAGTGAAGGTTCGATGGTCCGACGCCGACGCGAATGGAGCCTATCGTCCGTCCGAATGCCGAGTCTTGCAATTGCTCGACGGACGGCAAAAGCGTGAATGCTCTGCTCGGCTCTACCGAAAATCGAGGATAACTCGAAAGCCTCTCCGTACCGCTCGCAGATCACGACAGAGAGCAGGCAGAGCTGAACCTCTGTGCCTGTCTAAAGTGTGAGGAAGAGATCATACGGCGCCTGGATCCTCGGCTGGACAGGCCGCGCCCAGCTGGTGCCGCGGAGCCATCATGTCTGTCGACGGTCGGGACAGAAAGCGGTCCGCGCTGCTCCGTACCGAAAAAGTCTTCGCTCGAGGGTGCCTCCTTCCGCCCCGGAAGAGCATGAAACAGCGCCTCCATCCACTGGGGGCATGCATGCTCGAAACTGAAGTTCAGGGAACGATCCCCACATAACGCTCGCTTTCGGGGGCTAGAAACAATAGCAGCTACAGCACGTCGGTGGGGTCCTTCCCTGTTGAGTCGAGACACCAAGATTTACAGTATTTTCCCACGCGCGGCACATGCCGAGTCCATGCGCAGTCACGACTGTCCATGTGGTGTCCCCTTTCTTGGGGCACCCAGCACAGAACCGCCGACGCACTTCACATGCCAGTCCGAGCCTTTGCCGCAGGAGCTGCTCCTCGATCTCTTTCTCGCTTTTGGTAAAGACGTAGGGGAGGGACACGCAAGCAAGTCCGCCCCGCCCGCTTCGAACAGCTGGAGGTCGCCACTGCCGCTCGATTGACAAGATGGCCCGAGATGGAGCTCGAAGCAGTGTGGATAAAGCCGCACCCTTGCGGCTTTATTTCGTCCAGGGCTCTGTCGCGATTTGCTAGATAAAGCCGCAAGCAAATTCAAAAAGCCGAATAGAGCCGGCCCTATAAAGCCGAAGATAACTCCGCGAGATTGGCTATACAACGGTATACGAGAGGCTATACCTACTTGTATACTCGGCTAATTTGTGTGGGGTTTGTGTCGGAAAGTTCCTGCTCAGGTGAGCACCACAACACAACACAACCCCCCCTCAAGTTCCCGTCCAAATCAGTATACAGCCAGCCTACTCATACAACAAGCCTACCCTGGCACGATGGGGCGCCTCCAGGGCTATGAGCGGCAGCATTTCATTGAGACGGGCTTACCGAAGAAGGGCGACAGGCTCCAGCTTTGGTGCAAGCATTGTCATGCAGCTTACGGCGACGAACAAAGATCTGATCCTGCACCTGCGCCCAAGATCGTCACAGGGCGAAATACCAACTATGTGAGCCACCTCAAGCGTTGTGAGTACTTCCTTGAGGCAGTCACACTGCGCAAGGTTGCCCCTCCTCCCTTTGAATGTGTTACTCTTCACGAAGCGTTGATGCGCAGCGCCCTGCGGCCTATACCCAGACCCAATGTGGCGAGGACCCGACATCGGGGGGATGACGTCAGTGATAGTGTTTCGACGGCTGGAGTTTCCACGGCCAGCTCCGACAGCCCAATTAGGTACGATTTGTCCGGTAATGTCCGGATATTGGCCGCCACTTGCCCCACAAATAAAGCCGCGGCTTTATCGATAAAGCCGCGGCTAAATTATAAAGCCGATCGGCTAAAAAATCGATAAAGCCGAAAAGCCGAAAATAAAGCCGCGGCTTTATCCAACACTGCTCGAAGAGGACGCGCCCACAAGACGGCCCCATCGGAGTAGCATCCATCTGCTGGCGATGACAGGAAAAAAGTCAACTCTTGACAACGTCGCGTGCGAGTGGCTGGCTGGCAATGGGCAATGGGCAACGCCCAGCTACAGTTATCAGGTACAGGCAGCAATTTGTCGATGAAGTTCTTGAGTACCCTTGAAGGGGGCTAAATACATTGTGGGGGGATGCGATTCCGTTTACGGTTATGCGCTGTACCTGTAGGTAGCCCATGACACGGCATGCAAGCCAAATACCATTAGCACTACGAAACCTGGATTGGTAACCAAGGCCAAAGGGCACTCCTTGAAGGCTATTATTGATCCCAACTCAAGTCTGATACCCGCCAAGTTCGTTGTGACCGTTGCTCAACTCGTTCTTCCCGCTTTGGTAATGGCCACGTGACGAACATGTGTACTTCGTTTTGATGACACTTGGTGGTGCTACAATCCTCGAAAATGGTTGAACCATGCATTGACAAAGGATGACACTCAAGGTACGCTCTACACTATCTACATGTTGCTAGAAGCTTTACATAGGGCAGTCCTTGGGGCTCGAGGGGGCCTCCGTGGCGGGGGTGTTCTGGTCCTCGCTGCCGGCGACATCGGAGCCGTGCAGAGTGTCGTCGCTTCCCTGGGAGATCGGAGCGTCCTGCGAAGGGTTCTCGGCTTCGCCGCCCACGCTCGAAGATTCCGAGGTAGGCTGCACCGTCGGCTCGGGCGTCGAGTACTCGTTGTTGCCATCGCCGCTCGACTGCTGGTAGGGCGTCTGCGCGTCACTGCCCTGCTCAACGGGAGCAACCGTGGCAGGAACGTCCGGCGAGTCGGCCGAGTTCTCGCCACCGACACCCGACTGCTGAGTCTGGTCGTTGGAAGAGCCCTGCTGAGAGTTCTTGCCGCAGTCGAGCACGTCGATGTACGACGAATCCTCCGAGACTGGACCAGTGGTGGAAGGCGCCTCAGTCTCCGTCTGCTCCACTGGCGTCGGCGTGTACTCGACAGGTGCCGGCGTCTGCTGCTCCTGGGAGGGCGTGGACGTCGTGACCGTCGGGGTAGATGCAGGGACAGCGGGGGTGGACGCAGGGACAGCGGGGCTCTCCGTTTGGGTCACCGGGGCAGGCGTCTCCGGGGCAGGCGTCACCGGAGCAGGCGTCACGGGCACCTTGGGAGCCGCAGTCACCGGCACGGGCGTAGGCGCGGGAGCGGCAGGCTTAGGAGTGGTGGCCGGCACCGTAGTGTTGGTCTTCGGAGCTCCCGTCTTCGACGGAGGCGAGCCGCCCGCCTTGGGGAACTGCTTGGCGCCCTCCGTACACTTACCGGCACTCAGATTCAAGGTGTCCTTCATCGACACGCCGTTGATGTCCATCAGAGACACGGTCACCTTCGACAGGTCCGTCGACGACTTACCGGCGCCGTCGAGCAGGTAGTAGTACGCTCCGTCCAGCATCTTGGTAGCCTTGCCGTTGATCTGCAGACTCTTGATGCCGGTCGCCACGTTCGTCGGCTGAATGGCCGTCCAGAAGTTGTTACTGCCGCCCTTCAGGCAGTAGTTGACGTTGCCCGTCACGGGGCAGTCCACGAACTTCCACTTGATCGTGTAGCGCGATGGGTCCGACCCCGTCAGCGTCTTGAACACCGACGGCGACAGGTCCAAGTCGCCGTGCTTGCACTCAGGACAACGGTCCAGGATCTGCACCACAACGGGGGTGGTCGTGTCGGTGCACCGCTTGTCGTCGCAAGTCACCTCAGCGCAGCGACCGCAGTTCTGGAGCCCGTCCCACTGCTCGTTGTTCAGGGCGGCGTAGTCGGTGGTGGCGAAACTGAGCGACGACATCATGTTACAGTTTCCGTTGGTGGTGTCACTTAGCGTGTACGAGGTGCCGTCACCGGTGAAGTACTCGGAACTGGTGCCGTATTCGGCACTAGTGACGGCAAGCGTGGCAGCTGCTGCGAACAGCGCGAGCGATGTCGGCGACTTCATTGCTGTGAAGTTGGCAACTGGACAAGCGGGTCAATTGCGAAGTGGTCGATACGGAGCAAAAGCTGGAGTGAAGGACGTTCCGGAACGGGTGAGCGTGTTGCCCCCTCCCTATGCCTTTTGCTGTGCGCTCTCGGAGGTGAACTCGTCTAGCACCAGTGCCTTGTGACCCTCTGGGTATCGGGAATGGTAGGGTCGTATTACGTTTGCCGATTGCCGAATGTTGCCAAGTCCCCGTTTTTTGGTCCGCAAGCCGGTTACCACACATCGTATTACTGTACGGTGAACAAAGTCGGCGATGTGGCATTTATTGATGGGCACGAGTTCATCGGCGAAAATGCCTGCTTTTGGCGAAAAGTCGAAGGAAAGCACAAGTACCTGCGAGCCACTACATGGTTGTTGGCATGTCCACTTTGCCGCGGGCGCGATCGTCAATCCAAACGACGAACATTACCCATAGAACGATTAAACGCCGCTCCAAAAGTGTGTTTTTGGGGTACACTCCTTAGGAAACGCATTTATCGTACGAAGTTCGAAAAGCCACGTTGACATGCGAATAAGCATGTCAACGTGGGACTTGGTACGCAGTGTTCTTGCATTGACAGCTCGAAATCTCGTTCGCGGGGAGGGGGCAAAACAATCAAAAGAATCGTATGACCCGGTTACAAATGATCGACGGATTCGTATGCTGCGAGTTCGATGGAACGACACTCGGGTTCACTTTGTGCCGTACAAGCAGCAGGGATTATTGTAAGAATTGAAAGGGCAACCATATTGTTGCTCCAAATCGCTGGACTGAGCGGAGACGATCAACCACACTGTATCGAGATACCGGTACATGAACAATGATACTACGCAGTGATGGCCAAAAATACATTGCTGGGCATTGTAAAAAAGTAAAAAGCACGCAATATCTACTGCAACTACTCTCCGGTCCTGCATTAAGTACTGCAATACCTGGTTTGTTTGCAATACTATTGCAATACTACCCGTCAACACTAGCGTCGCTGCTGCCGTTGCCCCCCTTCATCGCCTGGGATTTCATGTCGGCGCTCCAAAGAAATCGGTTATGCTTAAGAAGCAGGATTTTCTCGAAGTTCACGGGCGTCAGGCGCTTCCTGGTGAATCGAAGAACATGTTTCGCGCTGCTGAATAGGCGTTCAGCTGAAGCAGATGTCCCTGCAATGAATCGCAGGTCAATATACTCTTCAGATTGCTCCAGACGCTGTCGTTTTCGCTCGCGGAGCCTTTCGGCATAGTTGCGTCGGGTAGTGGCCCCAGTCTCCTCCTGTATCGGCTTGTTGATGACAAAGCGTTTTACCAACGCTCGTTCTTCCAATGTCAGGCTGTCTTCTTGCTATCCAAAATCTTCACGACAGCGGATTCAAATAGAGGAGAGTGTGAGATGTTGGCATCCGCTGCGATATAGGCCAGGAACGCTGTCGATCGAAAGTGGGCTGGAGTGGAGGGCCATGGCGTCTGCTGGTTAGAAGGCAAAAACCAAAGTGAGACCTGCTCACAGCTCCAGCTAACGAGTTCGCGCCCAAATTTGGAGGCCGAGCTCTCGTGACCACACGCCTCGCAGTTCGCGCCAAAAGCGCTCGATGCGTAAATCAGCGGGACCTTTGGATATCACTTTGAAAAGGGATCCCGGAATCGCTTGAAAATAAGTACTGCAATATCCGGCGGCGCTGTAATACGTATTGCAATACCCCAGAGCGCTTGCAATAAAGTATTTCTACTGGTATTGCAAATGCCAATACCCGCAATACAGTTTTGGCCATCACTGATACTACGTAAGTGTCAGTTGTGGCCAACTCGGCGCCACCAGTGTGGACCTATTTCTTATCTTCGTCACTTTTCTCGGCGGCGCTTCCTTGTTGACCCATCTGGGATTCTGACAGTCTTCATCGCGCCAAACCCACACACTCTCCAAAGCGAATGCGAGATGTGTTCAACGAGTTCTTGCTACAGAAAGAACCGTGTCTATCGTGTCTATCCCCAATTTGGAGATGGAAAGTCCAATTGAGTTATATGCACATGTATTTTGGTGGTGTGAAGTTGTTCTAGAGAGCACACGAAAAGTAAAGAATCTAGCAAATCCCGTAATTTTTAAATTACCGGTTTGGGAATTGGGAAACCTAGATTTTAACGTATTTTTATACTACTACCGGTAGTAGTAGTAGCAAAAGGTAAGAAATTATGCAACTAGGAAAATATTGTAATTTGAATCTCAAATTTCTTACATAGCACAGTTCTTGGCAACGTTGCTGTGGTTCTGGACTTCAACCCCCTGCGTAACCTCGCTTGTAGCTTTCGAATTCGTCGATTTCGCTTCATCACCAACACGGTCGGCACTTGGTGTCGACCGAGGGAAGACACGCGGTGTCTCCTGGGCAGTCTCATTGACAACCGATGCCTTTGATTTCAATTTGGCCGGGGCTGTTGTCGCGGGGGCTTTCGTCGTAGGAGCCTTCGTCGCAGGCCGGACCATGGGGGGCATCGTCGATGACTCCGCCGTCTTGCCGTCAGAGCTTTCAGAGCTCGACTCCTGGTGGCTATCATCACTTTCCTGTGAAGCACTCGATTTCTCTTGACTGGAGCCACTCCCACTCAACGAGTTCGAGTGCTGCGTAGTCGTTGGTGCGGTTGTCGCAGGAGCCTTCGTCGCGCGATGAACGATAGGAGGCATCGTTGGTGAAGAATTGTTCTCGTCGTTGTGTCCAGCGCTTGAGGACTGGTGAGTTCCATTACTTCCGCTCGAACCCTCCGAGCCACTGCTGCTCGACGAAGCTGACTGCTGCTTCGTCGGACGGGCCGTCGTCACGGGGGCCTTTGTCACGATAGGAGGCATCGTTGGCGACGGAACCTTCGTTACACTTGGGGGCGTTGTTGTCGACGGAGTTTTCGTTACCGTTGTCGACGGAGTTTTCGTTACGGTTGGGGGCATTGTTGGCGATGGAGTTTTCGTTACAGTTGGGGGCATTGTTGGCGATGGGGTTTTCTTACCGTCGACATTTCCAGAGTTCGACGAGTGCTGTTGGGTCTCCTCGCTTCCGCTAGCTGATGTTGAGCTTCGCTTGTTTTTTTTATACTTGTCATCATTACTCGATGAGCTCGAGTTTTGCTTAGTCGAAGGAGTCTTCGTTACGGGGGAAACGGTGGGGGGCATCGTCGGCGAAGAGTTTTTCTTGCCGTGAGAACTTCCGGAGCTCGAACGGTTGGCATCTCCACTTGAAGACGTCGAGGTCGAAACCTGATGTTCGTTGCTTCCACTAGATACAGACGAGGTGGCTTCGTCGCGTTTGCTGGAAGAGTTCGAGCCATGATGTGTCGATGGAGCGGCATCACTTCCACTGGACGAGATTGAGTGTTTTTGTTTGGTTGAAGGCGCAGTGGTCACTACGGGAGCATTTGTGCCAGGAGTACTCGTTGGCGTCACCGTTGGTGCCTGCGTCTTCTTGTCGTCAGCACTTCCCCCGTTTGCGTCAGACCGCGATGCCTGAGAACCTTGGGCGCTCCTCGAAGAGCTAGCCTGCTCCGAGGTTGAGGGCTCCGACGTACTAGGGGCTGTCGTCAGGTGGGGAATGGCAGGAGGAATCGTTGGTGACAGCGTCAAACCCCCGGCGCTTCCAGAGCTCGAAATTTCAGTAGATTTTTGATGGGCCTCGTCGCGGCCACTTGCAGAGGACGAGCTCTGTTGCGACGACGCCCGAGAAGCTTGAAAGTCCTCGTTCTTCCCACTTCCCGACGCTGAGTTTTTCTGCGAGGAGTGTTCGCTATCCTTTCCACTTGCCGATCTCGAGTGTTGCGAGGTCTGGTCATCGTTCTTGTCGCTTGCCGAGCCCGAGTGCTGCACGATCGGAGGAATCGTCGGCGCGTCAGTAGGGGCCGTTGTCGGTGCATCAGTAGGGGCCATTGTTGGGGGTTGCGTCTTCTCATTTTCACTGTCTGAACTTGATCCCTTCTTGTGGGGAGCCTGGGTCTCATCATTTCTACTTCCAGAAGCTGAACCTCGTGAAGAAATATGTCCGCTACTTGACGATCCTGACTGCTGCTTAGTAGGAGGGTTAGTGGTGTCGGGAGTCATCGTAGGGGGAGCTGTCGTGGAGGGAGGATTGGTCGGCGGATTTGTCGGTAACGGGGTCTTCCCTCCATCAACACTCCCGCTACTCGAGGCAGGCTTACTGTGCTCGCTTCCACTAGCAGAGGTCGACCCCATCGTAGGGGGAGCTGTCGTGGAGGGTGCATTGGTCGGCGGACTTGTCGGTAACGGGGTCTTCCCTCCATCAATACTCCCGCTACTCGAGGCAGGCTTACTGTGCTCGCTTCCACTAGCAGAGGTCGACCCCATCGTAGGGGGAGCTGTCGTGGAGGGTGCATTGGTCGGCGGACTTGTCGGTAACGGGGTCTTCCCTCCATCAATACTCCCGCTACTCGAGGCAGGCTTACTGTGCTCGCTTCCACTAGCAGAGGTCGACCCCATCGTACTACGATTCGTAGGGGGAGCTGTCGTGGAGGGAGGATAGGTCGGCGGATTTGTCGGTAACGGGGTCTTCCCTCCATCAATACTTCCGCTACTCGAGGCCGGCTTACTGTGTTCGCTTCTACTAGCAGAGGTCGACCCCATCGTACTACGATTCGTAGGGGGAGCTGTCGTGGAGGGAGGATAGGTCGGCGGACTTGTCGGTAACGGGGTCTTCCCTCCATCAATACTACCGCTACTCGAGGCCGGCTTACTGTGTTCGCTTCCACTAGCAGAGGTCGACCCCATCGTAGGGGGAGCTGTCGTGGAGGGAGGATAGGTCGGTGGATTTGTCGGTAACGCGGTCTTCACTCCATCAATACTACCGCTACTCGAGGCCGGCTTACTGTGTTCGCTTCCACTAGCAGAGGTCGACCCCTGGTGAATCGTTTGGCCCTCACCATGTCCACTCGACGAGTCTGGCAGTGGCGTGGACGGGGGAGCCGTAGTCGAAGGCGAGTCCGTCGTGACGGGAGGCGTCATTGACGGAGACTCGGTCTTCTTGTCGTCGACACCTCCGACGTTCGAGTTGTCACCGGAAGCCTTGTGGCTCCCCTTGTCACCATTTTCGGCACTCGAGGATTCCTGGTGAGCGGTGTCGCTACCGCTCGACGAACGAGACTGCTGCTCGATGGGAGGGGTCGCCGTCACGGGAGCACCTGTAGGCGGCACCGTTGGCAATGGGGTCTTATCGTCACCATTACCAGAGTTCGAGCCTTGGTGCGAAGTCTGGGACTCTCCGCTTCCACTAGCAACGGACGAGTGCTGCTGCGTGTCTTCCTTTCCACTTGACGAGCTCGACTTCTGCTTTGTCGAGGGAATTGTCGTCGCTGGGGCAGCAGTGGAGGGGGCAGTCGTGGCTTTTGTAGGTGTCGCGGTCGGTAGCACAGTCGGATTCGGAGTCTCTTCATAGTTACTGCCGACGGTCGAATTGAACGAGTCAGCACTGCCACTGCCGTGCTGCGCGACGTTCTCGGAGGTCTTGGCCGCAACCAGCGTGGCTGCAGTGGCCAACACGGCGAACGCAGTGTACAGCTTCATACTTATCCACAGCAACGCAGCAAAGCGTCTGGCAGATGGAAAAAGTCGGAATGAACCACTTGACCTTGTCCTCCTGTTGGTACATACGTGCGAGAGGCATGCACGCCACGCCATAGGGATCAGCACCACCATACATTTTACTGTTAGTGGTGACGGCTGGCAAGGGTGGCCGGCCTTTACGCTACGTGACCACGGTCCCAGCGTGTGATGGAGCTCTACCAAACCAGTTGGCAATTGGTAAAGCTTTTGGCAACGCTGATGAATGGACAAAGCGGACACAGGAGCTACTTGGGCCAGAGCATATGAATCTACCGGAATGCAGGCACTTCCAACTCACTCTGCTGTAGACTTTCCAGTCAAGGAAGATGGCGCTCGAAGGCTAAGCTCGGACTTCTGCCGCGGGTTCAAAGGTTGCCATCGCTCGCAGCCGCAAAAGTGTTCGTGCAATCCGACGATGTGGTGCAGTGCTGGCGCACAACAGCGGTGCAACATTCAATTTAAGTCGGAGCTTGGGTTCATGCTTTGCTGTGCGTTGTCACGACACTGCAGTGCAGTCGCGAGATCGATTTGACGTGACACTGAAATCCTACCATAAGAATGGGTGATAAGAACCGATTTTTGGTGCTGAAGGCTAGACGAGGGACTACAGACACCACTAAGCTTTTCGAACACCCAAACAATCAATACCTATCAAATATGTTAGAGGTATAAAATCATTTTGGATAGGATACTACAGAGCAAAACCCTAACTTCAATACCACATAACCTGTACGCAAATGATAACCCCTATGAACCAAAAGAGTGGTACTGTTCAAAAAGCTTAATGGTGTCTGTACCGGTATTGGCTAGACTGGGCAGCCGTATAAGTATTGTTTTTCCAGGGAGAGCATTCAGCTGGGGCGACCGTCGCCGTTGAACCAGCTTGTGGGTGCGATCGAAGTTGACGGACGTCCTGGAAAGCATACCGTTATTAGTGGTATCCATAGTATGGATAGGCCTCGTATCCACCCCACTGTTGCTCTCGCTGCTGCTGCTGCTGATCTTGCTGGATTGAGGACGAGGTAGTGGCATCCGGCGTTGAGGTGGAGCTTGCGGAGTCGTGCTAGGATACTGCGTTTGGGGCGTCGACGTTTGGGAAGGCCCCGCAGTGGGGGGCACCGTAGTCGTCGTCGGAGTACGAGCCGGATTTGTTGTCGGTCGGGAAGTAGGAGCAGACGTATTAGTCGCAGGCACCGACGTTGTCGACGGAGATGAAGACGTCGACGCGAATTGCTCGGTGCCCTTCGTACACTTACCGGCACTCAGATTCAAGGTGTCCTTCATCGACGCACCGTTGATGTCCATCAGAGACACGGTCACCTTCGACAGGTCCGTCGACGACTTACCGGCGCCGTCGAGCAGGTAGTAGTACGCTCCGTCCAGCATCTTGGTAGCCTTGCCGTTGATCTGCAGACTCTTGATGCCGGTCGCCACGTTCGTCGGCTGGATGGCCGTCCAGAAGTTGTTGCTGCCGCCCTTCAGGCAGTAGTTGACGTTGCCCGTCACGGGGCAGTCCACGAACTTCCACTTGATCGTGTAGCGCGACGGGTCCGACCCCGTCAGCGTCTTGAACACCGACGGCGACAGGTCCAAGTCGCCGTGCTTGCACTCCGGACAACGGTCCAGGATCTGCACCACAACGGGGGTGGTCGTGTCGGTGCACCGCGTGTCGTCGCAAGTCACCTCAGCGCAGCGACCGCAATGCTGAAGCCCGTCCCACTGCTCGTTGTTTAGGGCGGCGTAGTCGGTGGTGGCGAAACTGAGCGACGACATCATGTTGCAGTTGCCAGAGCTGGTGTCGCCAAGCGTGTAGGAGGTGCCGTCACCGGTGAAGTACTCAGAAGCGCTGGCGACGGCAAGTGTGGCGGTTGCCACGAACAGCGTGAACGACGTCGGCGACTTCATTGTTGTGATCTTGTGGTGGTGTTTGATCCTGTTGTGGCGAGGTAAATAGCCGAATGAGTAGGACGCACTCAGGCCCATCGAAATGAGTTTTTAGTGTCTGTACAATGCGCGATCGCCTGTCAGTTATAGTTTTTCCTGTCCGATCCACGAGCCGGTTGTCGTGCTTGTATCTCGGTGGATAAAGTCAGCAGGAACGCGAAATTAATTGACGAGTGGACTGTTCTCTGCTAAAAAGCGGGAAAGGAGCCTGTCGGGCCATTATCTTGCCTGGCGCTGAGGCGATCAGTGCATTGTGCATACAGCGCGTACGCCTGTCGCGTCGAATCCCAAGACACGGTACCTCATCGCGGAATACTGGGGCGTTCCCGAACTACCTGCTTGCACGAATCGGGTACACTAGACTTGTGCGTTCGGAACTTTGGAAAAGCTGGATTCACTTCATTGACGATTTCACCCCGGGGCATCCGAAAATATCGTTTGCGGCACTGATAATGACGTTGCGTGATTCACTTCGAGACGGGTTTGCTCGCGAATGCTTGTTTGTGATCGTCCGCCTCCTTCGCGGCGTGCAATCGCAACGAGGTAGCTGTCTGTACTGTACAGTGTGAACATGTACTCTTAAGACTGCAAACCACAGTGTAGAATAGAACAGTGAATCGCAGTAAAAACGTTGGGTCAACCAACTCTCACGTGCGAGGACTGGTATGAGTACTGTACATGGTGTTCCGACTAAACTCTTTCGGGAAGACACGACGCGACAGTTGCGGAGATTCGTGGACGAGTGCTCGTTCGATGAGACGATCGGGTGGTGGACCCACAGAGACACTTCAAAAACCTTGAGAGATACAGTACATGTAATACATCTACAGGTTATCATTATTGGGCGCTGTGATACAAACGCCAGCAGGGATAGGTAGTAATATCGGTTTCATCCCAAAGTAATATTAATAATTCGGGAGAGGATTTTAATTTACTAACTATACTAATTTACTAATTGTTGGATGCATGGGAATGTAATATTACTACAACTGTTAGTAATTGTAAAATCAAACTACTAAAACGGCCTTACCTCAGATTCCGCTCGCATTTCCTCACCCGCTCAATCTCTTCGTCGTTGCGATGTAGAATTAGCTGACGCTGGGATCGCTCATTGCTCGTACGTGTGCGGGAGGGCTCATTACAAACGAACCTGTTGAAAAGACTCGCTCTTGAATAACTGTTGGGGAGCAACGCATGTGAATAACACTCCACACGGCATCCCGAGCTCGGGGAGGGTTGTAACGGCCAGTATCTACCGGAATCCTAACACCAGATTTACGACTCGCTGTTGCTTGAATAAGGCTATCAGAATCCGCGAGAGTAGCTTCATCCACCCCCGTAGCTGATCCAACACAGATATCCCTTGACTGATTGCTGGGGAGGGCTCACCGTCCGGATGAACGTTATTACTGAGGTTAGAACGCGCCCTGGACTGCAAAATGAGTTTGTCGCTGCAGGTATGATGAACAGGATGGACTCAGATGCAACGCGGCGTCGTTTCCGTCTCATAAAGCAAACAGCAACCGACCTTGGAGCCCCTCATCCGACCCGTTTGCGATCTTCAGGGAGGAAAACGCAAAATGAGCAGGACAATACGACAGAGCAGTTCATCAACCACCCGTTTGTCACCCATTGCACGTGATATTGACCTTGAACTTCTTACTAGAATTTTGTAGGATTTTTAGTAGTTTTTAGTACTAATATCGTGCTTTTTTCTACTAAGTTTATGTTAGTTCTAATGACTATACTTGGAATTTGTATTAATACTAATTCTATACTATTAGTAGTGTATAGTACTAGTCGTGATTTTACTACCAATCCCTGACGGCCAGCTATCGTCTCATCAACCTGGCAAGAGGTGCGGCTACGATGTTGCTTCACAAGATAACAGCAGACTTTGTAGACCTTGCCTACCTTGACCACTGGATTGATACCTGCACCACTACTTAGTATAGAAGCGCTGCCATCTCATAAACCAGGAATGCCCGCTCGGTGCGACTGTACCCATCACACCCTCCCACAACAAACCACGGATCCTGTATATTCCAATTCACTCAAATAACTTGCATCCTCAAACTTTATTCAAACACCGTCCATTACACCATAAGTATATCGCAGTCGCATCGATATAAAGAGACACGGAGCAAAGGAGCTGCAGCCCGCAGTGCACTCCTCCCTCGACGGCATGTCGCTCTCGTCCTCAGGCTCCTCGAGCGCCATTGTCTCTGCCGCCAACAGCAGCGCCGTGACGGCCTCGGACTGCGCCTGGGAGCAGGTGACGACCGGCGACACGTGCGTCGTTGAGCCGCGCTCCTGCTACTCGTGCCTCAACTCGGCGCTGAGTAACGGGCAAGTACGTCTGCACTTGTTCTTTATTTTTTTTCGCATCAAGTCTGACAGGATTTCTTATGCATAAACATTAATTTATTTTTTAATAATTAATTTATGTTTTACCTCCATGTAGGAATGCGTGCTGACGCCGTACGGACTGTGCGAAAACATCTCGGCCTATGACTATACGGAGGACTACCGGCGCGCGCAGTCGGCGTTCACGTACCCGATCCACTACAATTACTTCCCAGAGGTCAATACCACCTACTGCGAACCCAATGACTCGGTGTGTAATTCCTGTCAAGAAACTACTTTCACGGTCGGGAACAACAACCCGTCGGTGTACTGCACGGGCTCCAATGACTGTGTCTGCATTGCCGTGTGCGAATCCGAGTCCTGGTGGAACGATACGCTCGCGAGACTCGCGGCGTATCTGAAAGAAAACAACGAGACCACCACTTGTCCACTAGCGTCCAATTCGTCATCAACGTCGGCGGAAGCTGACGCTTCGGCGTCCAGCAGTGAGACGGTGCCAGCCACCAAAGACGCCTATGCTGCAGACGACGAGTGCATGTGGTACCAGAACTCAACCGTGTGCCAGACGCCGAGGACCTGTTATGACTGTCTCAACTCGGCACTTTACAGCGGCCAGAAATGCACCATCACCCCCGGGGGGTATTGCACCACGATCGACCAGTACGACTACACGCTGGATTACCGAAGAGTGTATTCCGACAGCGCGGCGCACTATTTCCCGTCGACGAATACTACCTACTGTGAATACGACGACGCCACGTGCACGAAATGCCGGAGTGGTGAGTTTGTCGGCGCGTATTCTGGAAAAGCGAATCTGTCGATGTATTGTATTGGCGAGAACGAATGTGTTTGCGTGGCATTTTGCGAGTCGCCGAATTGGAAGTCGACCGTGGTGGCGGAAGGGTGTGAAACCTCGTCAGCTACGGACAATACCACTGGGTCCAGCATCCCGCCCATCGGTATTGCGGCTATTGTTGTGATAGCCATTTTGCTCGCGCTGTCAGCGTTTTTGCAGCTCTTCAAAATGTCCCGTGCTCGTCGTAAGTGTTTTTTTTTCTCCTTCTGTGTTGTGAACGTGCGTTGACGGTACTAACTATTTTGCGTTTGACGTGATGTTCATGTAATTTAGGAAGGGAAACTCGATGGCACAACACGCTAGCGCAGAGTATTGCTGTGCGCCGGCAGCCTACCACTGGCCTTGCTCTAGAGCTGTCTGCTTGGAAAGAGATGCGCAATGGTCTAATTGCCGACGAGCGGAACGTCAGCAACGAAGACTTTCTCGGTCATCGACTCGCTGACGCTCCAGACGATGCTCCGATGGTAACAGTAGAGGAAGGCGACGGCTACAGGCCGCTTTCTCCGAGTGTGCCGGTGCTTCCTGCCCCACCTCCGTCGCCAGCTCGACCATCACCAGTGGCAATACACTCGCGCGCATCCATTTAACCAGCGCTCCGCGGAATCTCTACCAGAGACGTCAAGAGATGAACAAGTTGTGAAGCCTTCAACTAAAGTGGAACTTAAAGTCTGTGCGCTGCGCACAGTGCGCAGTAGGAACAAGCTTGACAGAGCTATGTATGCGTGGTAACGGACGTTGAGGATGCAGTATATGCTACAACACTAGCGGGTGAACTGAAAACAACTATCTTCGACAGGTGAACCGTCAAGGAGTGCGCAATTAATGTTAAAATGCAGACTTGTTGACGCGCGTCAACTGCTGTTAAGTCATACCCAAAGAGCGTCTCCTGGCAAGCAACTCGAGATCATGAGGTCAATGCATCTGCTTCCAGAGGTGTCAACCAAAGATTCCGCGTATGGTTAACGTTCCGCAGCAGCTTCAACTACACGTGTGAATGTGCCACATATCGCCGGGATGATTTAACCGTCCTCCTCTGCTAGCCACCACGTTCAGTTTGGAGACCCCAGTTCAAGATTTTCGATGGTGTCCGAGTTTGTTGCACCGAGAGCTGACCCACTTGTGTGCGACAGCGCGCAGTTGTCTAGAGCTGCAAATGTCGTCGGTGTTCCAGTTGGACCCCTTTTACCTGCACCAATACGACGCTAACCCTCCGGTGGTCTACACTACTTTCGACGGATACAACCCGAAGGACATATTGCCGATAATTCCAGAATCCACTGCAGCTAACACTGAGGTCTCGCGTTGGTGGTTCCAAACTAACCGAAGAACGACGCTGCTGCGTCTTCGACAGCGCAGTCAGAGACGATCCGCTCGGGACCAATTGCTCGTGCAGATTCGTGTTGAGTTGCTGGACTCGCGCACCGTGACAAGCTCAATATTTACAGAGCTTATGGCAACCTACGCTTGACACTCCTCCCATCGTGTCAATTCCAATATCGTACGAGTAGCGCTTCCATCACGAAGGATACTGGCAAGCGAGACATCGCTCCTTCGGACGCGTATCCTTTAGTGGGAGCTCATTCATCTCGTCGTGTGGATACTTTTGGTGCGGCTGGGAGTTCTTGCGATGATTGTTATGGGTTTCTGGATTCCTGTGGAGATATCGAGTCCTGCAAGACGGTGGTGTTGCCTTGCCTGTTGTCAAAATTGGAAGAAATGGCAGACACAGATACAAACTGCAGTAATGGAGAAAGTCATCATGGCAGAGAGTAGTGGACGCCAACAGCAAAACGGATAATTTGGTACGCAGATTTTTACGATGATAATGGATGGTATTATGGATCCAAAAGATAGCACTGCGGCGTCGACCAGCAATCTGGATCTAAACACTGGACCATTGAGGTCTGATACCTCTACAGAGTCTACGTCTGGAATCATCAACACAAAACAGGAGGATATATTGGGATCATTAGCGGCGTGTGTTGCCAATCTACCGAGTGCAGTGTGGCTTCCTATTCGACAGACAATCACCAAATTCCCACTCGGTACTCTCCCAGGGAATGCTCCTGGAGAAGAATACCCGACGTTTATTCGCCTTACAAACGGGTTTCAGCGTTTTTCGGTTGCGCCGGCAAACATGGGGACAAATGTGAATCTTACGATTTTGATGCAAGATATCCGAGAGGGTGTGACTGACCAGCAGACGTTCTCATGCATCGCACCAGCATTCATTCACCTAGGAATGTATTCGCGCGCATTTGTGCTGCTGCAAGCCGCGAAAGTCAGTTCAGGTCGACACTTCGGCTACGGAGCCGAATCGTACGCCCAGGCTTCGGCTAAGCTGCACTTGCTCGAAAGCTGGTTGCCCTCGCAGCCAAGCTTTCCTCCCTTGCCCGCCAGTTTGATCTTGAGTATTCAGACGTGTTGGTAAAAGAATTCACGAACCAAATAATCTAAGTGAGTAATATTGAAGGTTGCAGATCATCCCGTAACTTTAACTATATTGTCACCAGATACCGTAAGGTTGCCCAGACCTACCGTGGCTTGTATTTTAATCCAGTCACGGAATGCGATAGCGGCATCGTAGGGCGATAATTGCGTGCTTGGCATACAATTCATCACGGATACATTGATCACTTCGTATCATTGTATGTTGTCACCTGCAGCGAAATGGTCGATTTATCTGGATTACCCATTGGATGGCAACGCGTCGGGGAGCACTTTAGTGATCTCCGAACGGATTCCTCGGTTTGACACAACTGGCGACAGAATACATGATAAGGCGTATAGTATCCCTGCTCGTGTGGATTCGGTGCCATGGGAACTTTCGTTATGGGCAGTGAATCATACTTCGCAATACAGTAAACCGTTGGAATTGCTGGCCATCAGAGATTTGGCATCAGATTACTCCGAATCGCCAACACTTGAAGCTCCGGACGGGATTGGGAGTACAAAACACTTTAAACGTAATAATGACTGTTACCCAACTGCACATCTGTCGCCAAAATGTGGATGTGAAGCTGCGCTCAGTGAGTCACTACATGAAGATCTTGTCACCATTTTTTCTGAAGCAAGAGAGAAAGTATCACGATAGGAGTTGGAACACAAAACGTTTGAAATCCACTCCAACAGTACGAATTTTCATCAGGTTCAGCAAAACCACGACTTGAACACTAAAAATATTGCACCACTCACTTGCTTTGAAGGAGAACCGAGTATCAACTAACGCAACATGGCCAGAGCGGGTGCAATTTCTTCCGGGTGTCGAGTGCGATACTGCTCGCTCGGTGACGCAGGGCGGAAACCCTCCCCTTCCTCGACAATCACCGACGTGCCCTCCGTCGCCGACAACTGGATCCGCATAACCCCCGCTGGCCCTGCCACCGGTGTCCCGTTGTCATGCTCCGTCTCAATCAGTTTCTCTCGCATGGATTTCCACCCCGACAACGCCAACTGCGGACCACGAGGCGACCTGGGCGGACGTCGACTCCCCACCATGGACGAATCCACCGGGTACACTTCAAACCCTAAATTCAAAATATGAGACCCAAAACGTTAACACCATCATCAGAACCCCAAGAATTGTAAAGTTGTCAAAAACCCGTACAGGGAACAGTGCACTTCAACAGCCGCTTGAGGCAATAGGTGAGCATCGAAAACACGATGAACGACGCGAAGCCCATGGCGATGATCAGCATGATGCTGCCGACTTTGGCTCTCTCGTAGGCCGGACACTCGTGCTGAATCACCAGCGAGTTCCTTGCCTCCCGCTCACAAACTGCGAGGCAGATGCAGCCATTCTCTCCGGAACACACGGCCGAAGACTTGACTTCTCCACTTGAGGCAAACTCCTCCAGCCACCGAGCGCGGCAGGTGGAACAAGTTGGGTCCGACGACTCACAGTAGACAGTGTCGGCTGCCAGGTAGTATGATTCTCCCTCGACTCGCTCCGAAGTGCTTACGCATTCGCCGATGTTGCCCACTGCACACTGCCGTATGCAACAATATTTTTTTTTAGTTGGTGTTAAAGTTTAGGCTAGTGTTAACCGGTTAGGCTAGTGCTAAAGGGTACCGAGTCGCCCACGACGCCGACGTTCAGGCAGTCGTAGCAGGTCCGGGACTGCTCGCAGCTCGCGCCCGCGTACCACGTGCACGAGTCGCCGTTGGTGGAGACGTTGGAGGGTGTCGTCACCTCCGCCGCGGCGCTAGAGCTGTCGTTGGAGCTCGAGGAGGAGGCCATGGCGAACTGTTTCCCACTTTAGAGACTCTTTCTTCGCTGGCGATGGTACATCCGCCCATGGCACCGCACATCTTCACAGTGGTCTGGTGGTGCCGCAGCTTCAAGGTACCTCGCACTTAACCGAACACCATCTCCGCTTCAAAATGAATAGGTAAACTAAAAAACTGACGTGGATTGAGACCATATTATGGAGGTGGCAACGAGCCTAAACAGTGGCAGCTGGGGTGGCCGTGTCCCCCTTGACGAAATTGTGCTCGGTCTCGATGAGCTTCTCGCGCAGCGACTTCCATCCGGCCAACCTGAGCTGAGCTCCCGACGAAGCACGACGATCTGAGCCGGGTCCTAAATGCAAAGACAGACAACAGCATGTTTAGATGACTTTCAACTTGCAACAACTCAGCGAGGTATTTTCAACGCACCTGGAGAAGCTAGCAGCTTGCACCTCCGCATCACAAAGATCGATAACAGCACAATGCCACCGACACACAAAGCCAAGATGATGCTAATCTGCGTGCTCGGCGAGAACTCGAGTGGGCTTCCCGAGCCGTCGTCGCACTGGTTCGCAATAACAGTTTGAGCCCAATCCGGAATCTCCGTTGCCGCCACGCACACGCAGCCGCCCGAACCCGTGCAGTACGCCTTGTTGCCGGCGCTTCCCGTCGAGTCATAGTTGGAGGTCCACTCGGCGATGCAACTCGAACACACCGAATCATTCGCGCTGCAGTAGGTGTAGTTGGATGCGGGAAAGTATCGAGATAGAGACTCGGAGACGGATACGCTGACGCACGCGCCGTTGGGGTCGATGGCGCACTCGTCCGTCGACAGCAGCACATTGAGGCAATCGTAGCCTGTTCGAGGCTGCGAGCAGCTCTGGCCAGCGTACCAAGTGCAGGAATCGCCCGCATTGGAGCTGGTCGTCTTGGTCACGGTGGAGTCTCCTGCGGCATCACCCGATGATGAGTTGGTGACAGCTTGCGATACCATCTTGCTTCTGCGCTGCAAGTTTTGTTTTGGTCAACAGTCCGAACAGCCTCGTTTCGAGGTACGGCTAGTGGACTTGTTTTGCAGTGTCTGCCTTCCCCGTTATTTTTAGTATACCGACACGGTATACAATAGCGTGCGCAAGGTTGTTGCAACTTGTTGGGCCCACAAGAAAAATGCCATAGCAGCAGCGAGTGCTACTGTATTCTGCTTGATGGACAGCGTTCATCTAATCTTGTGTTGTGAAGCGCCTACTGCACTTTACATGTAACCTTAATACCGGTCTGGTCGAACCAGACTGGTACTGAACCAAATTGAGATGATTACAGTAATTAATTAGTCTGTCCTAAAGGATCCCTGTTATTCCTGCTAAGCGGATATGTGACTATGCATTTATTTCTACCATTCATGCTATGTGAAAATCTACAGGCATATCAAACCGTGCATCCATAATACATGTAGAACGAGGTCATCTGCGACTTGGCTGGGGTTGCTGCTTGCCGTGACAAAGAAGCTATCTACAGTATTCTGACCGCGCGAGTCATCTCGGCCATGCGTTCTCTAAACCTCTTGCAATGTCGTATGGAAGTTATTGACACCAAGACAAACATCTCACAGAGGTCGGCTCTCAGTCAACTCGTTGCATTCGCTTCACGGTGTAGCGCTGAACGAGCCAGTTACGGCGGTGGTTGTCGACCGTTAGATAAAACGAAGCACCAGAATTCCGCAGTGGCAAACCTTTATTTCCTTCACGTTCCGAGTTATCTGCAGCATCGACTATCACGGTGTCATAGATGGTAGGGTTGTAGTACTTGGCCGCCGTCACCGAGACGCCCCCCTGCGTGGCCGCAACCTTCCTCAAACAGGGTGCCAAGGGGGCGGCTATAGTAAGCGTAGTCGAATCTTCGACTTTTATGACTTTTAAGATATATAAAAAATCTTCAATGATTTCTTCGATTTCAGATCTCAGGGTAAATAAAAATGATGGCTCTCGTTCGCCCTACTACATTCAAACCCTCATGGAATGACGGAAGTGACTATGGTCCTAAACAGTGGTGACTGGAGTTTCTGCCAGCGATTCGGGGCTGCGAGCTGTCATGCCCAGTCTGGCGGTGTCCCCCTTGACAAATTTGTGTTCGGTCTCGATGAGCTTCTCGCGCAGTGACTTCCATCCAGACAAACTGAGCTGAGTTCCCGGCGATGAACGATGATCCGAGTCAGGTTCTAAGGCAAAGACAAAACAACAACACGGTTAGAAGTTTTTCTTTGCAGAGCATCGGCGAGATAGTTTCAACGCACCCGGAGAAGCTAGCAGCTTGCACCTCCGCACCACGAAGATCGATAGGAGCACAACACCACCGACGAACAGGGCCAAAATGATGCGTGCCTGCGCGCCCGGCGAGGTCTCCAGTGGACTTCCCAAGTCATCGTCGCACTGGTTCGCAATAACAGTTTGAGCCCAATCCGGAATCTCCGTTGCCGCCACGCACACGCAGCCATCTGATCCAGTGCAATACGTCTTGATTCCGGTACTTCCCGTCGAGTCATAGTTGGAGGTCCACTCGGCGATGCAACTCGAACACACCGAATCATTCGCGCTGCAGTAGGTGTAGTTGGATGCGGGAAAGTATCGAGATAGAGACTCGGAGACGGATACACTGACGCACGCGCCGTTGGGGTCGATGGCGCACTCGTCCGTCGACAGCAGCACATTGAGGCAATCGTAGCCCGTTCGAGGCTGCGAGCAGCTCTGGCCAGCGTACCAAGTGCAGGAATCACCCGCATTGGAGCTGGTCGTCTTGGTCACGGTGGAGTCTCCTGCGGCATCACCCGATGATGAGGTGGAGTTGGAGGCCATCTTGGTCCGGCGAAGCAGATTCTATTATGGAGCGGGTGCATGGCTTTTGCTTAGTCTAGGTAATACCTCGGTTGCAGTTGCACTCGTTTTTGTAGTGTGACATTGGGGAAAATGACAAAAGACGAGGGAACTGGTAAACAAGTGTGAATGATGGTCATTATTAGGGACCCGGTTCCGGCAAGTACATCGGGTACAGTTTCCTCATTAGGTATTTCAGCTGCGGTAGCTACACGACGACAAACCTTTCCTAGGGCCTGTTCAAGTTGGGCTTGCAAGTTGTATCCCGCTGCTTATATTGTGTATGGGGGGAGCGAAACTAAGTAAATTTGCCAAAGCTGTTATCCTACGTCTACCACAAGGAAGTCGCCAATGAGACCCTGAACCTGTTTCACTTGAAGAGACAAGATGCGTTTCCACAAGTGCTGGGCAACACGCACACGCTTCCACGACCCCGTCCGCATTGGCATCTACAGTACCTTCCTGAAAGCCATTCGATAACGTGTGGCCTGTACAGGCCTTTCATCTATGACGCTATAGTGCGAAACCACGAATTTGACATAAGTTGGTACTCGTTTTGCTAATCCAAATTATCTAACCGCGCCTTCAGTCACACCAGTCGGGTTTTGTAAGGTGAACCACTATACGTGTATGATGTGTATGATTCTGGGGAGGGGCTTCCAACTCCATCGGCGTTGACTCTACATGTAGTACTTGATCTCGGTTGCTACAGTGCGACTTCAAACCCTGTTGTTCATCATGATCAAATGATGAGGTTGGTGAACATGCCCGCGGTTCATCCAATCTTTTGGTTGAAGAACATGTAGTGCCAGTCTGCATGTGTACCATTAATGCTCAAGCCAGACCATTACGCTACTGAAAACCATCGTCCATCCGTAGGCACATGTACCTCGAGGACGCCTACGAAACTATTATAGTATTGTAAGATTTCAGTAAGGCCATGGGTCTGGAGATACAAAGCAGAATATCCATACAATTTCCTAGTATAAGAAAATGTCGCGTGGGGATGGATGTCAGCTCGCATTTTATCCCCACACCCAGACACCGACGGAGAAACCAGGGCCTAAATTATCCCTACTGGATATCCTTCGGTACTCGACGGCATAAATTATCGCCTCAACTTGGCGATCGCCAGAGCAGTTCTCCCCCTGCACGCCTTTGGGGCAGGTTACTTACGTTGAGTCATCATGACTTCCTTGAATCCAGAAAGTGTCGTGTTTTCCGAGCGCTATGGCAAATTGTGTTCGAAGGCTCGTGGAAGACTGCATCACATCACACTTGCTAGGTTGTACGTTTCTCCCTCCACTTCCAGCTGATGTCAAACTGGCAATGCCAACTGCACACGTCAAAGCATGCAGTAGTGGTCTTGTTCGCACTTTTAGGTGAGCACCATTCCTTCGAAGTACCATGCCTGAGGTGTGTGAGCTCTTCAGCTGGTATCACAGCAATAAAAAATATTCGCGACGTGCTTCTTTCTGCTCGTCAGGTCTGGGTCTCGGTAGTTGGCCGAGATCTACATTGGAGCCATCATGTACTGGGCCTCGAACGGCGGAGGCGATTCTGGCCGCCGGGGAGGAGCGACAGTGCATACCTCGACAGTGACAGCGGGTGCTTCTGCCAATGCCTCGGCACTACGAGCTGTCGCGTCCAGTCTGGTGGTGTCCCCCCTGACGAAACTGTGTTCGGTCTCGATGAGCTTCTCGCGCAGCGACTTCCAGCCGGCCAAACTGAGCTGAGGTCCCGACGGAGCGTGATGTGCTGAACCAGACCCTGCTACAACGCAATGGAAAACACGGCAGCACAGCGCGATAAGTTATTTTTTTCCCGCCAACTGGAGAGATATCCATCGCTATGAAACGCACCTGGAACTCGAGAAGCTAACCGGATGCACCTCCGCACCGCGAAGATGGAGAAGATCATGACGCCACCGACACACAGAGCCAAGATGATGCAGATCCGCGTGCCCGACGAGAACTCGTCCGAACTGCTTGCACCGGCGCTCGAGCTATCGCACTGGTTTGCAATGACTGTCTGTTTCCAATCCGGAGCTTCCGTCGCCGCCACGCAAACACAGCCGTCCGATCCCGTGCAGTACGTCTTGGTTCCGGTACTTCCCGTCGTGTCATAGTTGGAGGTCCACTCGGCGATGCAAGTCGAGCACACCGAGTCGTTCGCGCTGCAGTAGGTGTAGTTGGACGCCGGGAAATACCGCGACAGAGGCTCGTAGTACTCTCGGTCGGCCAAGTACTCTTCGTAGACGGACATGCTGACGCACGCGCCGTTGGGGTCGATGGCGCACTCGTCCGTCGACAGCAGCACATTGAGGCAGTCGTAGCCCGTCCGAGGCTGCGAGCAGCTCTGGCCAGCGTACCAGGTGCAGGAATCGCCCGCATCGAAGCTGGTAGTTTTGGACACGGCGGCGTCGCCTGCAGCATCGCCCGACGATGAGGTGGAGTTGGAGGCCATCTTGGTCCGGGACAGCAAATTCGACTTTGCGGTGGCATTCCCAGCGGAGGAATCTCAATGCGTGGCCATCGCACCGAGGTAACTCGGGCGCACTTGTTTTGTGGAGTGCCTGCGGCGACAACTTGTTGTGCATCGACTGGCTCCGATAGGAGCACATAGTGGTGCTAGTACAGGTGATGGGCTGCGCTTGTCTCTTTTCGCGCATCTTCAGCTTGCAGAAACACGCAACGGCTGAAACGGTTTAATCGCGCGGTTCTAGCGCCGAAACGAGGAAACAACGTCGTTGCGGTCCGCTGCACCAGTACATGTAGATCTCAAGCACACCCGTTTTGATGTGATCTTGTGTTAACTCTTCAGCACTGCCAAGTATTCTTGACCAAACGTTGGACGGTCATTTGGCATTTGGCTATTTGCGATGAGGTGAACTCGCCGTTCGTCCAATCTCTTGCTGTGAAGTTTGTCCATCTCATCACACGAATTTGACGGTACAACACGTTTGTAGCGGCAAGGTGGCGCACATGACAGTAGAAGTGAATGCTCTAGCACCAGTCCAGTGTGGTGTAATCTGCCTACAGAAGTGACCGTCAGTTTCACCGTCGTACATGTAAATCACCTGCGGCAGCATGACACTTTCAGACACAGCGCTCCACGCGTGCAAGAATGCTGCTGCCTTTTGTCGCCATTGACGACTCGTCAGTGATGGATCTCCACACCAGTGTGTCGGAGGAGGCCTGTCATATCCATCAGTAAGTAACAAACTAGTGGCGCTGTTCACTCCGTGTTAAAACGTTTAAACCAATTCGTCTACGCTGAATACTGGTGCTGCGTGCGCCTTGCACTAGTTGAAGTCGCAGGATACCTGTCGTAATTTCTGAAGCGGGAACTAAGACTGCAATCGATTCGCGTCTCCGGGCCGCCGCGCATTAGTCTGGCTCGGCGACATTGCCCGGTAGGCGTCTCCTTCCTCCAATGCGTCTGCTACCGCTGAGTCTTCGCTGCGTGACTGTGACTTGACTGCGGACGCTTCGGTTCGTATTCCGAAGGCTTCCTGCTCGATGGCAATGAGATTCTCACGCATCTCCTTCCAAGCGGTCAGTTCAAGCTGCGGTCCTTTAGGCGAGCGTCGTGGCACGGTCCAAGTCTCTCGAACGGCTGCAAGCAATGGCACAAACAAGAACAATGAGCTTCGAATTCTCCATGAGCTGGTGCTACAACCAACGCAACGTACCAGGGAGGTAAGATCCGCGACCTCGACCATTACCCCGGCCTCGAAGAAGCAGCTTGATGGCCCAAATTCCAAGCAAGACACCGAACGCAATACCCATAGCAAGCGCAAAGCCGATTCGAGCTGCTGTCGAGGTATGGCTTTTCGTGCTGGTGCTGCCGCTTGGGCTGCACTGGTCTGCCACGATCGAGGATGCCCAATCGGGCAGCTCACACCGAGCTAAACACAAGCAGCCGTCGAGGCCTGTGCAATACGACGGCGTTTCGATGGTGCTTTCATTATTGTAGTCTCCGACCCACGTTGACTTGCATGCTGAGCACGCCGCGTCGTCAGCGCTGCAGTACGTGTATTCGCTGGACGGGTAGTACTTGTAGTAGATGCCGAATTCCTCCTGAGTGCTGAAAAAGTGCGAGTACTCGTCCAGATTCACGCACATGCCGTTGGGCATGATGGCGCACTCCCCGCTGGAGATCGGGACGTTCAAGCAGTCGTAGCATGTGCGCGGTCGCTTGCAGCTCTCGTCCGCGTACCAAGTACACGAGTCGGCAGTGTTCGAGCTGTCTGTCTTGGTCACGGGTGTGGATACGTCGCCAACATTGTCACCTTCGGACGAAGTTGAGCCTGAAGACGAGTGCGAAGCGTTCATATTATAATAGGCGTCGTCGCTCCGCGGTGGTCTGGTAAGCAAGGTATTGCCAGAGTGCTCGCGAAGCAGTCTGTACGGATAGTTAGTATTCGTCCATACCTCGATCAAACAGCAGTCAAGCAGCAGATGCTGGTGCGGAGCAGCTCAAAACTCTGACTCCGGCGAGAATCCAGCCGAATGTGCGCAAAATGGCACACATCTGTAGGGTTCAGTGAAAGTCTGTCTATCACTGATAGACTTTGTCCGTCTTGGCACCACGGATCACTCGACACAGCGGTCGCTGTTCAATTAACTTCTTGAGCTCCGAGGGGGACGTTTACAAGTGATCATATTTACATTTACGGGTTAAGACGGGAGGCCAGCCCCTCTCCGTCTCAATAACTGCTGACAGCACGACGTTGGACGATTCGCGCTGTCTTGATTGTGGCTAGCGGCTTGATAATGATGGCTGGCCCTCAGCGCTATACGTGGGCTCTGTCATGCGGCGCAGTCTCGTGCGCGCCCCGTTCCAACTCGCCGGGCGACGCTGACCGGAATCCCTCGCTCTGCTCCACTCTGATCTCCGGTCCAACTTCGGTCGTAGCGGGGGCGAAGGAGCCGTTGTCCGCGTTGCGCTGCAGCGCCACCGCACCGTTGCCATTCACGAAGCCGTTCTCTGTCTCGATGAGGTTCTGGCGCAGCGACTTCCACCCCGTCAGCGTGAGCTGCGGGCCCGTCGGTGGCGGCCGTGGCCTCGTTCGAGTTTCACGGCGAATAACTGCATCATACCAGCACACAACAAAACAATGAGTTCCTGCTGCGGGCCTCCACCCATTGCAACAACCAACTTACCGCCAGGCTCGCCGTGCCAACGGTTGACGAATCGGCGCACCCCCCACGTGGCGAACGCCAGCAGCACGGCCACTGCGACGCCCACGAAAATCGAGACCGTGATCCGCGTGGCCATGGACGTCCCGGAGTCGGCGCTGTCCCCGCTGCCGCTCGCCGAGCACTGGTCGTTGATGACCGTGTCCTGCCAGTCCGGGATCTCGCAGTCCGCGATGCACACGCAGCCGTCCGCGCCCGTGCAGTACGAGGACATGCCGGCGCTTCCCGAGGTCTCGAAGTTGGCATTCCACTGCTGCACGCACGTGGCGCAGACCGAATCGTTGGCGCTGCAGTACGTGTACTGGCTGGACGGGAAGTAGCGCTGCATCGGCGTGTAGTAGTAGCGATTGGCCAGGTAGCTCTCGTAGTCGCTCATGCTCACGCAGGCGCCGTTCGGGTCCACGGCGCACTCGTCCGAGGACAGCAGCACGTTCAGGCAGTCCGAGCACGTGCGCGGCCGCGAGCACTCGCCGTCGTCGTACCACGTGCACGAGTCGCCGGCGTTGGAGCTCACGCTCTTGTCCGCGTCCCCCACGGTCGTGGCATTGCCGTCGTCTGCGGCCGAGCTCTGGACGCTCGCGTCGACGGTCTCGGAGCCGCTGATACTGCTGAGACCGCTGGACGTGGAGGGGGCCGTGGTGTCCATTGACTTACTGTGTTGTACTGTAGCTAGTCGCGCGAATAAGAATATGTGAGGGGACTTGTAACGGTCGGGGAGGTTTGGACACTGGACACGGGGGTCCAGAGAGGGAGGAAACGCTGGACTGCAGGCGGGAGCTTGCCGGGATGCCTGCCTGGCCTGCCACGCGCGACTGGCGGAGCGAGGGCTCTTGTGTCTAACCCTGACGCGCCGCCCTCGGCGGCTGTGGTGTCACTTGATGTGTCACTTGATCTCGAGCAGATCGAGCCGGACGGCGATGGATGCATTAGGCTGCGAACACATGTGCCACAATCTGCACCTCAATTGGTACGCACCACGTGATGCGGTCCATCATAGACGAGGCAAGGGACCCGGCTATAGCACCAGTCGAATCCTCGTGGACTAGAGCGGTAAATCCCAGTATGGTTTGCAATGCAGTATTCTGTTAGATTACGTGAATCCCAAGCGCATAGCTGATACCGTACCTGCCCTCGCAGACTGGCACGCTACCATTGGCCAACACCCCTTCACGGTCCCTTTTGTCCCTTTTTTTGGCGATCATGATTACGTTCCCACCAATACTGAAACCAAGCCAAAACGACAGAAACGCTTGCGTGCCCCTCGCCAGAGTGACAGGTACACTTCAACTTCAACTTGCCATCGGCCTGAGCCGGCCGCGGCCCTCGCCCACGGGGTCCACCTTGCTGTCTATGAGCTCCTCGCGCAGCGCCTTCCAGGCCGGCAGCTCCAGCTCCAGCGTGGAGCGCCGCATCTCGGACCGCCGGCAGCGCTCGGCCTCTCGCCTGCGGATCAGAACCAACTGCCGCACGCGCCAGGTGCCGAGTATCACGCCCAGCACCACCGCCACCGCCAGCCCGAGGAAGACGCAGAAGGTCTTCCACGGGAACTCGGACGCGGACAGGCTCGAGCTCGTGGCGGACGTGGAGGCCGAGCACTTCTCGGCCAGCACCGTCGCCTCCCAGTCCGCGGACTGGCAAAACGCCACGCAGATGCAGCCGTCGCTGCCGACGCAGTAGGACGCCGAGTTGCTGGCAGAACTCGAGACGCTGCAGTGCGTGCACGCCTGGTCGGTGGCTTCACAGTACGTCGTGTTGGTCGACGGGTAGTAGTAGCCGTTGGCGGCGCCGCTGCTGCTTGGGCTGCGGAAGTCCAGCTTGTAGTTGTAACTCCTGGCCAACGTGGCGCAGTATCCGTCGGGCGTGATCGTGCACGCGCCGCCGCTGTCGGTCAGCGTGTTGAGGCAGTCGTAGCAGCTCCGCGGTTTGCTGCACAGCGTCGTGTTCTGGTACCAAGTGCACTTGTCGTCGCTGGATAGGGTGTCCTTACTGCTTGAGGCGGCGGAAGAAGCAGCTCGGGAATTGTCCGAGGTTGACTCGGCTCCACCATCGGTAACAGCGTTGACGGTATCTGTTGCGAAGCTGCAGCCTTCGGGTGTGCTCCCGCCTACAGCGAGGACAATGAGAGGCAGGCGCTTTCGCGCGTAGCTGAGCCAGGCTGAAGACTCGCAGCTATACAGCAGCACGCAGTTGATGTTGCTCGAGGTAGAATATGAATTGCGGCTGGATGAGCAGTACGTTGCGTTCCCCGCCACGTAGTAGGTGCCGCCTGCGCTCGACAGCGTTTCTTCGTACTCCTCGACGCTTAAGCAGATGCCCTGTTCAGTGAGCACGCATGTCTGTCCAAAACACGTTAGCTCGGTCTCATCTTTGCCAAGTGCCGTGAGATCAGCGAGTCTACCTCTCCGGTGGTGTGGGTATCCGCTAGACATTCACTGCATGTCCGCGGCTCCAGAAAGCACTCGCCTTCTTCGGACGTCGTCGTTTTCCAGCTGCAGCTCGAGGCGTTGACCGTGTCGGCCGACGTCGATGCCGACGTGCTCGCATTTCGACCCGTCATCTACGGAGACTTTCTAGCAGTGAAGAGTGGCCGCTACCCATTCGTCGCGCAAGGGAGACCTGACCAGACCTGCCGAGCGATTATGAAATGCGCGCGCGGACGAATCGCCGACGGACCATGCATATGCACCGGATTTGAGGACGAACACGGCGATGACGGCGGACGCGTCCAGCCGTAAGCTTCTCAGGACTGCAACCACACAACCGGTGGTTGTCTCTCATGCGAACGACGTCGACGCGAGCCCCTCATTGTTAGACAAGAAGCGGGCAGCGCACACGGTCGACGCACAGGAGAATCTCGCGTGACGACACTGCCATTGCTTGGTCTTCAACAACGCAGCGTACAGACCAAGGGCTATATGAGAGCAGTGTAGTCATCGGTAGTAAGCCACTTCAAGGAGGTCGGCTTCTCACAATTTTGAGTCGGCGTTGCTCCGATATCTATCGCGCCAGGTGCGCCAGCGCCAGCGCGCTCGATCCGATGTTCGCCTTGCGACTCGACCCCGAGGCTTGGGCCGAGCTGATGAAGACGTTGGGGTCTGCCCTTGTTGAGGTCTGCCCCAGCGGGAAGGTTTGGTGCGAAATCAGCCCACGTTGAAGCGCACTTCAAGGCCGCGCGCTGACTGCCATCCAAAAGCTTCCGCGTGCGTGTCTTCTCCGCCGAGAGGCTCTCCACCACACATGCAAATTCGTTCACAGCTACACACGCACTCATATTAACTCCAGCTACTGCACCTAGGCTGTGCGGTCCTCCAACTCTGCATACGGCGTCGAGCGCACGTCCACCTCCTCATCCTCGTCGCCCTCGTGAATGCTGACGGGCTGACTCGGCCGCGGTCTTACCACGTTCGTATTGTCGATGCTGGAGCGGCGGCGACCCGTGCTCGTTACGGCCGTGAGCGGGTGCTGCGGGTCCTCGAACTCGATCGACAGCGTCGCCACCTGCAGGTTGGTGAGCGGCGCGGTCGACGCCGAGCCTCCATTGCCTGTATCCTCCGTCTCCGTCGCCGCCGATGTGGGTGTCGCCACAGCGTCACCCACTGCGGCGGCACCCACGATCGCCGTCTGGTTGGCCATCAGATCCGCGCAGTACTTCTTCCAGCCCACGAGCGGCAGCAGCGGGCCGTTCACGGGCGGCCGGTTGCGGTAGGCCTCCTCGCGTGCTTCTCGGCGCTTGTGGAGCCGGCGCACCCACCACAGGTACGCCATCACGGGAATGGTGAAGCACAGGATGACGATGGTGACGATGTCGTCCACCGAGACGCCCATGACGCTCACGGTCGACGTGGCGCTCAGCGTGGCGCAGTACTCGCTCCTGACCTTGGAGCTGTACACGGGCGACTCGCAGAAGCCCACGCACACGCAGCCACCCGCACCCACGCAGAACTGCGACGGGTCCGTCGTGCCCGACGCCGACTTGACGAACTGGTCGGCCGCGCAGGCCGTGCACACCGAGTCGCCGTCCTCGCAGTACGTCGTGTTGGCGGACGGGAAGTAGTGCGGCGCGGCGGCGCTGCTGTTGCGGCGGTAGTCCTCCTGCCACACGTAGTCGGCCATGGTGGTGCACAGCCCGGCGCTGCTGATGACGCACTGCACGCCGTCGCCCGGCGACGAGTTGAGGCAGTCGTAGCACGAGCGCGGCGAGTCGCAGGCGTCCGAGCTCTGCTGCGTCCACATGCACACGTTCTCGCTGGCTTTGGTGGACACGGCAGGCGACGTGGGCGCGGGCGTCGGCACGGCGATCTCCGCCTCGGAGGAGGAGGACGCAGCGGACTGCGACGCCATTGACGCCATTGACACAATTGCTGTTGCGGCTCCTGCCTCGGATGCAAAATGACTCTGAAGTATCCGCTGGCTCTGATTCCAAAAAACGCTTTTTTTTCACGCCAAACACGCATTCTGATTGGCTAGTTGAGCATGTCAAACAGCCGCCCATCACCATTTTGAGGTTGCTGGAATGGCAAACGACATTCGGACGACAGTACAAGGCAGCACGAAAGTTTTATTATTATTATTAATTATTATTATTATTATGTAGTTGTTACGTCGATTCAGAAGCTACCAAACTCGGTGTCCCAACCCTCGAAGAGCTTCAGACAGGTGATGTGGATGTTTTCAAGCTTCTCGTGGAGCACAACATTCTTGAGGGCCACAGAGGCTGTCGCAGTGCAGTATTTCAGCGATAATCTCGTCACCTATCTTGCTCGACTGTAATACTGATGTAAAGGCTGCAAGTTGTGGAAGTGCTGCAGCGCCGAACTCCGCTGCTCGCAATGGCTACCTGGAAGCTTGCCGCGAACTTCGCGCTCGTTGAAGCGCTTTCCGTCTGCTTCGCGCACTTTGGTAAAATGGTAATTACACCAACCTTGCACTTGGGCAAACCGTGTGGTTTGGTGCGTTTTGGCGCGAGCAGTTCATTTTCACGATGAAACGCACATATAGCGATCTCGTTGATGAAGCCAATGAACGAACTGACCAAGCTGAGCGTGTTAGAGCCCTTGCTTGCAAAGAAAAAGTCACTCTAATGAAGAACCCAACAAGGAGATTTTGAAGCTGCAGGTGGACATCGTGCACAATCGACAAGAAATTGGGGTAGGACCTGAAGAAACAGGCGAAGGAGTTCAAGAAAGCAAAAGAGGATTGAGAAGCAGATGGAGGCTGAAGCAAGGAAGAGCGCGACGAAGATTGCTGCGTTGAAGAAGCAGATGGACGATGCAGAGCAGGAAGTTATGAACACTACAGTCAAGTACTCGGCGGCGGAGCTGAGGAATGAAAATATGAAGAAACAGATGAAAGCTGAAGCAACGGAGAACAAGAAGAAGATTGCAGCGTTGAAGAAACAGATGGACGATGCGGAGGAGGAGGGAGAAAGACGGCAAATATGCTGAAGTGAAGAAGAAACTCACGAGAGCAAATTTTAATGCTGAAATCGATTCGACTTTGATCAGTAAGACTTATAGCCAGATCGTGAAATTGAAACGAGAGCTGGAATGCGCGAAGGCCAAGGAGAAGAAAGTCGAGTCCGAGAACAGGACGACTCCAAGACGGCAGAGCCCAAATGGAAGTGTGCATGCAAGAGCTGATCTCCAGGTTTGAGTCGGAAACCATCAACAACAGCGACAGCGGCTTTGCATGCATGTCAGCACACGAAAACCCGGTCGACTCTGCAACGCGCTTGAAATCGTTGGCACTGAGGTCGTGTGAAGATATCTGGGCCACATAATGAGCTCGTTCACACACTTTTTTTTCTTGCAAAGTCGAGACCAGCGAAGTCAAAGCGATCGCTAACATTCGCAATGCGAGAGCTGAAGACATCCGAGTCATTCAACACCAGGATTCCCTGCAGATGTCAAAGCGAGCATTGGATTTAAAGACCCAGGTTTGCACATGTCAAGCCTTCACAAAGGCTGTCCAGCATCACTTGTCATCTTGAGCAAAATCCCGGAATGGTAGGGGCAAGTGACGGAAGTAGCGCGTTGCAACTAGCGATTCGCAACGGGCACCAGAAAGTTTGCCGCGTGCTGATTGAAGACGGCGCAAATGTAAATGCAGCAAACAAAGCTGGATTTAGTGTCTTGACGGAAGCGGTCCAGCTGAAAAGTGAGGCAACCGTTGAACTTCTTCTTTGTGATGGCACTGATGCTGACGCGAAAACTCCAAATCGCAAGACTCCTCTGCATTTTGCGGCTGAGACCGGCGCCGTGAATATAGTGACGCTGCTATTGGAGCGAGTGAAGAGCGTGGATTCGGTCGATGATGAATACTGCACACCTATCATGCTGGCAGCTCGTGGAGGGCATACTCGCGTAATTGGCAAACTCCTTGAGCATCAAGGATGGCTTCACCATCGTGGCCACCATGCCAAAATGAGAGCTCTGAATTACGCAGCTCGGAACGGACACGTACAAGCATGCCGCCTCCTTCTGTCTACAGCGACAGATTTCCGAGACTTCGACGAGGAGGATTATGAAGACTCTACGACTTTGTTGGACGCCATTCGAGGGGGGCACCACGAAATCGTGAAGCTTCTTCTCGCAAAGAATCCTAACTTTCTCGAAGAAACGTATGATGGAGGGTTCGCGATGCACTTGACGGCCGAATTGGGCTTGCTTGATATGATGGAGATCCTACTGGATACAACGCAGTGTGTCGACAATGTTGACGACCACTACATGACACCTTTGATGGTGGCAGCCAAGTTTGGACATGTGGCCATCGCCCGACGACTGCTGCAGATGAAGGCCAATGTAAAACGCAAGTGCTGGAATGAAAATTCAGCACTGCATTTTGCAGCCGGGCGTGGTTCTGTGCAGATATGCCGCCTACTTTTGAAGAATGGTGCTGATTTGAGCGCGAGGAACTCTGCGGACCAAACCCCTCTAATGATGGCTACTCTTGCAGGACATTCGGATGTTGCGCAGTTTCTTGTGGTCGCAGGTGTTAATGCGAGTGGAAGGAATGCGCGACCAGCACTACATCATGCTGCGACAATTGGAGATCTCGGCCTTATCGAACATTTTGTCAAGAATGGAGCTGACTTGGATGACATGGACGCGAGAGGCTTGACGCCGTTGATGGTTGCTACTGAAGTGGGAAATGCAGACGCTATCGAACCTTTGCTGAAGCTTGGAACCAGGAACGAAGGCTCATGGACATCGGAATGAAACGCAGAAGGATTATGCCGAGGATAGCGACTACAGCCGCGCACGTCGCCAGAGTTTTTTTTTTCTCTCTCCTCAATTCTGTTCCTCTACAATGTCGCGGATACGTGTTAGTTCGATCAGGTATGTTGAATTACTGAAAAAAATCCTACCAGCAAATGCAGGTTCCGATCACCATCGTTTTGATCTTGAAAATTCTCAATTTGAACCGACCATGCAGCACAATCGCCACAGTAAATCCCGTGAATTGCCAATGGAACCGACAAGATCGCGCCCGATGTCCGCGTGGCAAGTGTACATTGGTTTCGACCACAGGTGCCTCGAGACAAAGCTGCGTCGATGCCTTCTCCGTCGTTTCAATGCCGTACCTGTACATGCGTGACTACGGCAACGGTACCGAGCCCAGCAGATCTGGACGCGATTTTCGACGCGTGGCGATCGACAACCTCAAGGACGCAACATCTTGATAATACAAGCAGAAGTTGATGCAGTTTGGCGGCTGGCCATTTCTGCGTCGACTTGTTCAACTCGGACTGTCAACACGTTAAGTTCTAAGGCTCTACATCATTGATGCATTCGAGGAAAGGACAACTTGATTCTGTTGCAAGAACTCAGTAAATTTATCGCCCTTCGCCGCAGTGTCCTCCAGCGATGGCAACGTGGTCAGCATGTTCTGGACTGAACTGCAGCTACACATTCAGCTGACCACCATGAAGTGGGCCACTTCAAATGGCTCGAGTTGAAGTTGCTGGCAATTGGGTACAGTACCCGTTTGCGGGTACGCTGCGCAGGTTCTGCATCTCGCATCCACCCTCTCATATCCTTTATTGTGTTATATCTATACTACTTACATTCACGTATTGTATCATTTGATCAAGCCTTCATATGCCGATGTTACCGCTCAAACCAATTTATGGACTTTCCGTGGCGACAGGGCTCAAATCAAAATCCGTTTTTTCCTCGCTGTTTGGATAATCACGAGGCGGATGTCGCGCCGAGGTGAGTCCGCGATGGGAGCCACGCTCCATGCCTCCTGGTCTGCCATAATCCCATTCCCCGCCCGGCCACAATGAGCAGCGCCAGCGGCAACGGCAACAGCAGCGCGGACGACGTGGGCGCCAGCGTGAACGGCTCGTCGTCTGCCGACTCCGTCGTGTTCACGAGCGCGCCCAAGAAGGAGGCCTCGAACAGCGGCGACTCGTGCACGTGGTACTCGGGCGGCATCTGCTCGCGCCCGCGCTCGTGCTCGGACTGCCTCAACGTCGCGCTGCCCGGCCTGGACGTGAGTCTGCCGCAAGTGTTAACACTAGCTTAAACGGTTAGGATAGTGCTAACCCATTTCATTTTTTTTTTTATTGATTCTCGCAGTGCGCCGTGAGTCCCTACGGCGAGTGCATGAACTCGTACCTGCTGTCCAGCGTGGGGGGCTACCCCATGGCCAACTACACCTACTGCTCCTCGGACGACGCCGTGTGCTCAGCCTGTCGCGCCAACTGGACCAGCGACTACAACTCCGGCGCGTACGTGGACGCGACCGCCACCTGCGTCGGCAGCGGCGGCTGCATCTGCATCGCCTCGTGCGAGATGCCCAACCGGGACGACACCATCGTCAATAACTGGTGCATCCCGGCGCTGGACGGCTCCCAGTTCCGGCTGGTGGCGGGGCTCATCGCCGGCACCATCGCGCTCTTCATCGTGGCCACAGTCATCACCAAGCGGCAGCTGGCGCGCCGCCAGCAACAGGATGCAGACGACCGCGAGGCGCGCAACGCCGCCCGCGCGGCGCTCAGAGAGGCCAGGCGCCCCGCCGCGTCGGCGCACCTGCCGCAGCTGAGTCTGTCGGGCTGGGCCGACATGCGCGAGAAGCTGGTGACCAGCGAGCACTCGCAGCTGGCAGGTGGCGGCGCCGTCAGCAAGCCCACGCTGGCCAGGACCAGCACCGCCGCCATCGTTGAAGAAGGCGACGGGTACCGCCCCATGTCCCCCAGTGAACACCCGACGCGCCGGGAGTTGTAAGATATTGTCCGGCTTTCGAGCAGAGGCCAAGTTATAAACATTGGAAATCCGTGAAGACAGGTGGAGCTGTGGTGGAGGACGACCTTGAGGGTGGCATGACACGCACGGGTTTCTAATGGGCGAACGTTGTGTTTTGTTTAAACATACTTTTTTTTCTGGTGCGGGTGTAGCCTAACTATTGCTTTAGATGCTATGCTAGCTCTGTAAACTGTGGGGCGGACGACGCGATGGGCGACATGACCGGTGCGGACGGTTGGGCGCCTACGAGTTGAAGGTAATTCGTGGACGGAGATACACCAGACAAACTGCCTTCGCACGCCTGGCCCATGAGACCCCCCAGTCTCTCCTGCCGCTCCTTCTCGATGAGGTCGGCGCGCATGGCCTCCCACCCGAACAAGTTCAAAAGACGGACCCCGCTTTTGCTGGACTTTGGCGTCATACAGCGGGAAGAGCTGGCCACGGGTTCACTCACGACGATCGTTCTCCTGCGCTGCAATTCCTCGAGTCTCCTCTTGTTGTGGTGGTGGTGTATCGTGATCACCATCGCCAGCGTGGCTACCAGTGTGAGCAAAATAGCGATCGCCACGCACCAAAACACTAAGTCCCCCTGCGGATTGCCATGCTTGTCATCTCGAGCCCGGCTGGGTCCATTAAATTCCGCCGCGGTAGCCCCAGAGCAGTCGCTGCCCCCGACGACGTACGCCCAGCTGGGCACTTGACACACTTCCACAAACACACATCCACCCGTGCCGTACATGAACCCGGCGTCGGCAAGCACCTCTTCGTTGAAAAGAACATCGTTAGCTTCGCAGTACGTGGTGTTCACGGCCGGAAATTCCATCTCGAAGACTTGAGTTGTTAGTGCTCGCGACGGAGGCAGCGTTACCTCGCTGTCATTCGCGCTGGAGCCGGAGCTGCTGTTGCTAATATCACCACCCACCGGGGCCGCTGCTGACACCACGCGGAAATCCAAAGAAGCGTCGTAGTTGTCTGTGACGGAGACGCACTTGCCGACTGTGTTGATCATGCAGCCTTCTGGTTCCCTGTCGAGATCAGCATTGAGACAGTCGTAGCAAGTGCGCGGAGCTCGGCAGCCTCCCTCGTCCGGCGGGTAGTACGAGCAAGTGCCCTGCGTCTTGTCAGGGTTGGCATCGAACTGTCCTGGGTGAGGCGCGGACTGCGCTCGGCGACGGAGACCCGACCGAGAAGTTGCAGTCGACGTTGCTGGCATCTCTGGCAGTTTGCGCGATGCTGTGTCCTACGCTGCCAGGTTCGGCCCAGCGTCGAGAGCTGCAATGAGCCGTCGACGCGAAGGGCTCCATCGCCTGGTGGTTTCAACTCGGGACAGTGCTGCTGCGTCATGGCCCGCTACGTCGGGGAAAACCCTCGCACCGTTTCAAGATCCATCTAATATAGAGCCGCGCATGCACCGCAACGTCACGCTAAAAGCGCGAACTGCATAGTCAGAGCAGCAAGTCAGACTGACTGGAGACTTTCGCCAGCGGAAAGATACTTTTGGTTCAGACTTCAACTGTCGCCGATATTTTATAATTTTTTTTGCCAAACAGCAAGTTGACTGTGCGTTGTGAGTTGCACCGCGCCTCCCGTCTCGTGCACGGCCAGCATGGCGCGCTTCGAACAGCAGATCGGTGGCCGCTTCCCACCACACGCTTCTACGCACGCACGGATTCTCCAAGCCCATCCACCGTCGGATCCATACACTACCAGTATTGGTAGCAATAATTTATTGCTCGAACATGCCAAGCTTGCCCAACATTCGCCCCGCTTGCGCAGCGCTTATCTGACGCCTCGAGACGTCAGTTCCTCGTTGCGAATCCGTCGTCCTTCTCCTCTGTTGCTGGGCGCACTCATCTGGTCGCCGCACAGTGAAAACAGAGAGCAAATTGATCCGGATCCTGCAATTGGCGAAAAATGGCAATCAGGGCTAGGGGACCCAATTGTCTGGCTCGAAAAAAAACGGTTCGAGTCAGAAGGAACCCCTCCCCGCTCAAGGGCTGCAGGCAGGTCGCCACTCTCCAATTGCCAGGGGGCGGACGACGAACACAGTGCCAGCGCGCCCAGTAGCGAGCGACCCGCAGCAGCAGTAGACGGCTGCGCCTGACCGGCTGCCCAGCACGCAGGGCAGAGAGCGCGGCGAACTATTAATACCGCGAGGTGACAGGGGAAGCAAAAGCACTCTTGCATCAGCCAAGGGAGACCAGACAACCGACCGGATCCGCATCACAGGTCGCAGCTTCAGGCGCCATGTCGTCGGCCGAGTCGAGCACAGACGACATCACCTTCCCTCCCTCCTCGCAGGGCTCCGTTCCATCCGTGAACCTGGCGTCAACGGCGGACGGCGCGGAGAACAGCGGCGGCCCGCCGCCCAACTCGAACAACGGAGACGGAGACGACGACGACAGCTCCCAGCGCCGCCAGGAGGTCCTCAACTACCGCCGCACGCACGGCACCTGCACGTACTACCCGACGGACGACCGGCACCCGTGCCAGATGCAGCGCTCGTGCTACGACTGCCTCAACTTTAACATCACGTCCGAGCCCGCGGGCTGCTTCGTGAACCCCATGGGCCAGTGCCTGCCCAACGTCGAGTACGACCCGGCCATGGACTTCCGCCTCGGCGAGCCGTCCAACCAGCTCGCGGCGGAATTCGTAACGGCCGGATACAACGGCACGACGGGTAACGGCTCGGAGCCGACTACCGAAAGCGGCCAGGGCGAGAACCAGCAGTTCGATTTCCTGGCCGGCAACGCCACGTACTGCGAGAATGACGACGCGCAGTGTCTGCTGTGCCGCGCCACGGCGTTCGCCGAGATCATCTACCACAACTCGGACAACTCGCGCTCGCGCTACTGCCTGGGGCAGAACGGCTGCGTGTGCGTGGCCATCTGCGAGGCGCTGGAGATCAACCACCGCCGGCCCGACAAGAGCTGCATGATCAACGCCATGAGCACGCAGGACAAGAACACCAGTGTGAGTCAGATGGGCTCCATCGCCGCCATCTTAGGCGCAATGTGCTTCATCGTCGCGTCCGTGTTCGTCATCTACCGCATCCGGAAACGAGGAGAGGGCTTTGCATCGGATGGAGGCAGCGACCAGGAGAACGGCAACGGCAACCGCAGCTTGCACCATAATCGACGCGGCAGCAATGATGACGACCCGGTGATCACGCCAGCGGACGGAGCGTCCCCCATTGCCACTGCAACACCCGTGATGAGGGGCGAGTCGGGCTCTGGTCTGCTGTTGAACCTGTTCGGATGGACGGCGATGAGGGAAGTGCTGATCCACAAGGAGCAGATGCAGGCGGACGGGGTTGAGGACCCGGCGTTGGAGCCTGTGAAGAATAACAATGTGCAGTTGATTGGAGCAGTCCCCTCCGCACCCATGGCAGACGCGGAACTGCCGACAGCTCCACCCGTGATGATCCCGTATGCCACGGCAGTGGCAACAGCACCCGTGGCGATCACGGTTCGAGCCATGGCAGCACCGTCCGCGCCTGATTTTGAGGATATGGACTCAGTTGACGGGGACGATGTTGATATGGCCGAACTTTGAGGACAAAAAATAGCAAACAGTATTTAATGCGGACGCAGGAATCGATGTGATAGAAGTAGGTGTGGTAGTGGTCATGGGTAGCGTCGTATCCACGAGAACATGAAAACTCGAGCAATAACGAAATACTTGAAGTAACAAAAGTGTTCAAAGAAAATCATGCACCACGTGACTGTACCCGTATCAGCACTTTATATTTCTGCTGGGATGACGATGTTGTAGCATTCAGCGCGAGGTGGCAAGGCAATAAGTTGTTGGCAACAAACTCCTATGTTTTTACGTCGCATAATGTGATCATGACAGAAGAATCGAAGACTGTAGCAGCTCTCCTAGCTCTCATCGACTGGAATCCGTGCTGTGCTGTACGTCTGTTTCTCTCAGTTTGATTTCGGACCGTTGGTATCCCCCAACTCCTAAGCTTTCATTTCTTCGTTTCATTCTATTTCATTCGCACTTGTTCATTGAGGACCGAAGTCACCAACTCCGCTTTTGTTCGTGATAACGTATAGCGTTGCAGCAAACTCAGCGCTGCTAGAAGCAACAAGGACGGGGAAATTGACTCGAAACCCGCAGTCAAGAATCGAGCGGATTTCGCTTGTCCAGATAAGGACCCTACACAATGGCACTGACAATGATGTCAAAGACGAAGAAGGCATGACGCCGTTGATGTATGCTACCGAGCTAGAGGTCACGCCGTCGTTGCTGAGCATCTATTGCAGTTGGGTGCAGATGTCCGAGCTCGAACGCCGGGGGGGGGATTACTGCTCTGCACTTGGCCGGGAAGAGAGATTCCAGGTTCCAGGTTGTTAGAATGTTGATCTTTGAAGGCGCGGATATCAATGCCATGGGCGTCCAATACATCACGTTGGTAATGGAAGCTGCTAGAAACGAGCACGAACGCATTGTTCGGCTCTTAAAATTGGGGGGGGGGGGGGGGGCTTGTATCAAAGCAGTTGCGGAGAACGGACAGACTGCGCTACAATTTGCCTCAGCAGCAGGTGAACTTAGTATTCTAAACTCTTTGCTGGTAGTAGAGGCGATTGTGCCAGTGTTCACATGACTGATAGAAATGGTTTTATGCCGTTGATGTCACTGCTCAGGCCGGAAACGATAACACTATATTGATGCAACAGCGGATAACGGAAATTCAGCTCTGTACCTGGCGGCTCGCAATGGCCATCTCGGTGCTTGCCGGGTTCTAATCGGTGGAAATGCCGATATCGATATCGATACAGCAACTGACGCTGGCCTAAGTGCACTGATGGAAGCTGCTCAAAGAGAGCGTGCTCAAAGAGGTCACGTGAAAATCATAAACTTGCTGCTGCAGCACGGTGCCAACGCTTAACCAAAACGATTGATTCGAAACCGCACTACATTTTGCTGTGGAGGAGGGCGCTACAAATACCGTGAAATTGCTCTTGGAGCAGCTGATGATGGAGAAATCACGGCGCTCATGGTGGCTTCCCAAATCAGGATGCGGTTATTGAGCAACTTCTCCGTCAGGTTACAAGAATCCAATCCCACGTAAATGATGATAGCACGGCGCTACATCTTGCAGTGAAAGGCGGTCACTTGAAAACATCGTCTTGTTTAACGTGCGAATCTATGAAGAATCATTCGTCGTGGCGGGTTATCTGCGTCTTTTACATCGCTGTTGCTATTGGCACTCCATCTATGCTCCAGGCAACTTTGCAACCATCGCTGCCGTCGGCTCACTTCAGCTATTGGTCATGCATTTAAGCTTCAACATCCGAAGGGTGCTGCAAACCTGTCTAACCATGCATTAGACGAGGATCATCAAGATCCCCCCCCATCGGTCGTCTAAGTCACTCCTGCTCCATGTTTTTTATGACAATCGTTGCCGTGCCTGTTGCTCCTCATTAATTAAACAAATTTCTCAGCCGTGAGAACTGCGAACCAATCAGCGCTGTGGCAAGCTGTTGCCTTTTCCGACCAAACGAAGGTTCACCAGGAAATATAGTGTATTCTTTTTGAAAGAACAGGGCAATACTACGGAATGTGCTGTATAGCGAGCACCGCGCGTCGCCGCCTTAGCCACCCTTACAGCTTCCTTTTCTTCTTCGCACGAGGTTCGACGATCTTCCCAGCAGTCTTCTCGAGGGTGTCGACCAAAAGCTGACCTTCCTTGTTGCGGCGGTCGAATCCAAAGAACTGAGCTCGCCCCTCGGACGACGTCAAATCTACCAATACAACGTCTTGAATGTGCTTGTAATCTTCCAACAGCTTCGTCTTGTCGCTGCCAAACAGGTTCATTACACCCTCCGAGCATTCCAGTACGCATACAACAAGTACATTGGTCATGATACCAACTGCCTGCGTCGTGGCCTGACTCAAGTGCTCAAACATCGCGCTGAAGTGCTTGCACTGCGCATGCACTTCATTGCTGTCTAATGGATCCGACGTGAGGTTCATGACCAATCCCACAGTGAGTGTGCGGTAAATCGGAGTTTGACGCTCGCTGTCTTCTGTAGTGTGGGCCGGATCCACCGAAAAATCACTGCTGTCTCTTTGTCGGACCATCAAAATCGCATTTGTCGCCGGCGACTGCGGGGTCCGATAGGGCCACAATGGGTGGGCCTTGAAACAAAACGAATCGTTGTCGTTGTCGCCAACCTCCCGCATGCCGCTAATTTCCTGCATAAGTAGCGGCCAGAACTCCAACTTGGCTGTCTTGAAATCAATAACTGGACCAACACATAGAGAGCTGAGGTTTGCACCTGGCCGAATTTGGGGCAGCACCACAATGCTGTCGGAGAAGTGCACGGATGGATACTCTCCGAAGACGGTATTCTCCTTGAAAAATGCCGGCAGTTTCACTTTGGGGAAACCAGGCTCAGCAAAAAGGTCAATCCAGCGCTTAAGGCATATCCATTGAAATACTTCCGAGTAATCGAGGGACTAACGTGTGAAGATGTCGGCAATATATCGCACATGGTCACGCAGGGGATACACCAGATTGACCATCTCACATCTGACATGTGGTAGAGCGTAGATGGTTGCCTTTTCCAGTGTGCCTTCCCACCCAGGCAACAGCGATACAAGATTTGCTCACCCATGACAGGACCATCATCGAAGTCCTCAATCTTCTCCGTTAGATCTACCACCGTGCCTTTAGTTAGCCATTTCCGAAGAAGTGGTCTGTATTTGAGCACTTCCACCTGAATGCTCTGCCACGAGTTGTAGGCCAAGTGAGGAATCTTGTACATCTTCAACGCCTGGTGGGTTCTGCATTCCCGCAAAATTTCGAGAACTATCAGCTCGTCACCCGAGGGTTTCCAGAAAATACATCGAGCGGCTTCTGCGATATCTTGCTCGGTTGTCAATTCCCACTCGTCGCTCACCGTCTTGCGACTGCAGCTTCGAACCTGCGTCTTGTACAAGATGTCTTCAATCCCGTGGGGTTGAAGTAAATACAAACCGAGCCGCTTGAAGGTGCAGGGAGGAAGCGAACCGTCAGTCGTCACGGTCCGTTCGTCCACATGCCGCAAGAACCCAGGATAGCCTAGTACGTGCAGAAATACTCGAGGAATGTCAATCCACACATGCAAAATATCGTTGCAGAACTTGAAGAACAAGTCCAGCGTCGTTGAGGTGTTTTGAGTGTACATCAACCAGTCGGGAACATTATCAACAACGATGAAAAGAGGAGCAGCGACCTTGCAATCAACTCACTCGTGTGCGCCATCAATGGTGAACTCGAGCCCGACACCAAGCTGGACGTAGCATCCGCTCTGTCCATGGATCTTAGATCACTTACGACAAGCTTGGTAGAGAAGCTGGGCCACCCCTTTTTCCCACGTAGCTCGGGCGACGGAGGGGTGAGACAAATCGTATGACAGGCACAAAGTTCTTGATCGAACTCATCCCGCGTCGACTCCTCGGACCACATCTCACGGCACCACTGGATATACTTGGTTGCCAGTACTGTATTACCCAGTTCTGGCAGGTTGTCAGCAAGTGGAACCACAAACTTAACGGGTCGGCTTCGGTTTTGAAGAATTTCGTAGGTGTCCCAGTGAATAGACTGGAGCTGTTTGACAGCGTTCCATTTCGTGATGCAGTGCATTATCCCATCCAAAAGAGAGTAGTGAGGTAAAACTTTTTTTTGTCCAGATCGGTTCAACTCCAAGGTGTCCAGGCTTCTGTACCAGAAGTTGGTACTCGTTATCTTGAATTTGATCGGCACTTGGCAGCTCATACCGGGACTGCTGAGACCCCTGACGCACAATGTTGTCCGCGTTCATCACCTTGAAGATCTCGTAGGGCACGAAACCTGCCTTCATTTGGCGCCGGTGCTCCTCAGTGATAGTAATCCAAGACCCATCGGCGTTTTCGTAACGAAAAGCTCTAGACTGACAGCACTGCACCCCAAGCGCGCTTGCTCCTCCAGGGCGAACTTCAGGTCCTGGCCGTCTTTATCTTCACTGATGGTCACCCTGACGATCTCCCCATTGTTTACCACGGTACACTTGAGCTTCATCTCTTGCGGTGACGGGAGTTCGCGTGAGTGTGGCTGCCCCATTCTCGCCCTGCTACTGTAGAATGATCGTTCTCCGAATGCTCGTCCCAACCTTTCAGCGTGAAATGACCTGATCGCCAATCATCGTTCATGTTACGATGTTAATGGACCAGGTATTGCGGCAGATCAAACACTAGTGTATCGTGGTAAACGACGGAGCCATGGTCAGCGTGGTCATCAACAACGATATTACGAGCCAGGAGCTGAAGTTCGTCCTGCTATCAATCTGGAGCTCTTCGTGCGATAACCCCCGACGGGCTTGGATTACTGAGGAGCATCGGCGCCAAATGAAGGCGGGTTTCGTGCCGTACGTGATCCTCAAGGTGCTGGCCGCGGACATCACAGTGTATCCGTCGACTGGGCTGTCCCAGTATAAGCCCCCAAGTGGTGATCAAATGAAAGATAATGAATACCAACTTCTGGTTCAATTATGATCTTTTTCTCTGAACTTTGCATACCCACGGAGAAACTACCGACACTCGTAGAGGCAAATACCAGTTTTGGGGTGTATGAAGATGTAGCAAGACGTACTGCGTTTACCTCAAAATTTCCAGAAGACGAGGCCCTCACGCTAGAGTGGAGTTCTGATGCATGCTACTCCATTAATCCTCGCAACTGGCTGAAGTTGTTGCAAGAAATTGGAAGTAAGTTGTATTCCAACGACAGCACGCGCTCGTCGCTCAATATCGCACTGGTAGCCGATAGCTGTCCCGACACATGGCAATAAACGACCATTAGGCTACGCATACTGGTGGTGGGACTTGCCAACTGAAGTATCGAGCTCACCCTCCCCAAACTGGAAACAGAATGCCATCAATTTAATTTGACATTTCAAGATAGAAAACCATTCTGGCGCGTGTGCTAGATCGAAAACAACCCACTAGGCGACATGATCAACATACCTGCCATGTGTGGGTCACAATGAAGCATCTGCTGTACGGCTTTGAAGCCCACCCGGCGGAGATGAGGTGAAGCAGACACCTGACTCGATGGACGACAAGTGCCCGGTGTGCGTCACCGTGATCAACTTGACGTGCTTGCTGGTGACCTTTATCAGGCGAGCATCCTTCGCGCTCTCGATCAACTCGTTGCCCGCCTTGATGCCTCGCACGATGGGCCTTTGAGTCAGAACCGTTTCTCGGTGAAGTTGCTTACCTCCACGAAGCGGCTGAAGCCGTCCCGAGTACCGGAGACGGACTTCCGCCTCCAGGACCTTGTCGATGAGCTGCTTGGTGGCCGCGACGACGCGCAGGAAGTTGGCGACGCGGTCGAAGGCTTGCATGCTCGTGTCAATGGCACCAATTGCCTTGGTGTGCTTGTTCTGCAGCCACTTCTGCAGCATCAGGGATGTTCTCACATCAACTTCAATCTCAGTTTAAGGTTTGAGTAAAAGCTCAGCGCGGTCTCGACCAGGCGCTCGGCTCAGAGGTCCTGCGGTGATAGCGAAAGATGAAATACACGATCGCACAAGTGGCTGGTAGCAGACTCACTTTAAAGAAATAAACCTCGCATTCTCCTCGAGTGCTATCGTTCACTTGGGAGTCAACCACTTTAGTGTCAGAAACCACTTGTGGCGCACGCGTTTTCCCGGCATTCGACTATCCCGCGCGGATTTAGCACTGCGCTTTTGCTGCGCTCCCGCCGTCGCAGGTACCGCAACTTCATCAGATAGTTCTTGGTGTCCCATTTCCTCAACGTCAGCAAGAAATTCCAACTTGGTGATGACTTGCTGAAGCTTAGGTCGCTCGAACCGATCTGATTTTATCATCACCTCAACCAGCTTCCGCACATGGTCGGGCATCTCATCAGGTCTATCAGAGGTACCTCCATTCCTTAGCATGTCACGAACGTCGTCGTCACACAGGAATGCGAAGGGAGGTTCTCCAGTAACAGCCTCGATGATGCACATTGCGAACGAATAGACATCAGACGCGAACGTCGGTCGTCTCATCAAACATTCAGGTGCGCACCAGCGCAGCGCGGTTGCACCAGAAAAATACGCCCGCAACGTACCCAATCCGAAGTCTGTCAGCTTAACCTGGCCACCCGTACACACCAGCATGTTACTCAGCTTGAGGTCACCATGCACGATGCCCTTCTTGTGAATGTAGTCCAACCCGATCGCAGCCTGGTAGAGCTTTCCCCACATCTGCCGCTTGTTGTCTTCCGAGCGAGCGAGAAAGGAGCTCAAATTGCCACTTGCAATATCTTCATACACGATGAACGGCGGCGAACTGACATGCGATGCACCGAACACCTTCATAAGGCTCGGGTGGCTCATCTCGTACAGCAAACTCAACTCCTGCTTCATCTTCAGTAGCATGCCTTCGTCCGCAACCACATCATCACGACGAAAAAACTTGACTACCACCGGAGTAGATGTCAGCATCAGCACTCCACGAAAAACAGAGCCGAGGGACCCGCGACCAAATGGTTTCGTCTCAACGGTGAATTCTGTGGCGGGCAGGAACCATGAGGGTAGTGGACCTAATGTTATCGTTGATATCGCATCGATAGTCTTCAACATCGAGCTCATTTGCTTCATTGACTCCTCACAGTGCTGGTCACTCCGTCGCTCGATTTCAAACTTTAGGGCCAGCCAAGCTTCGACTTGGGCTCGTGGCTCTTGAAGCTCCTGATGAACAGCAGCGTTGTCGCTTGTCATGACAGAGAGCAATTCTCTATCTTGCTCCAGTTGCTCTTCCCAGTCTGTATGCGATTCCACACCAATCGAACGGAATAGCCCAGAGATTTCTGCGTTCAGCACGGGCAGCTCGTCGACCAAACCTTGGTGGGTAATAACCCGACGAACGAAATCCTTCGTACGATGACAGTCAAGAAAACGCAGATACCGGAACACTATTTCAGCGTACTTATCAACCAGATCCTTGGAGGAAAGCGGCCCCGTCAAGAGAGTTAGGTGAAAAGGGTCTGCAGTTTGCCGTACAAACGTTCGCACGAAGTTTGGCCCTCTTCCATTTGACTGCAGAGCTGCGGGATAGTTGAAAGCACTCGCTCAACCGAGGTGACTTCGCGGGCAAGCTGTGTGCGCGCCTCGCTCATGACTTGGGTGGAAAATATTTGCTCAACGGTAGCGCCTAAGCTTACGAGAAAAAGTCGATTTGGCTTTCAAGGACAATGCCAACTGGAAATGTGGGATGCGTCGTGCTAACGGTTCAAACTGTAAGTAGCCATCCATTCATCGTGATGCAATCCTTACCCTTAACATGCAACAGAACTTACAGCCACCGCTTGTATTTGAAAAACAGCACGTTGAGCCCCGCCAACACGATCATCACTGCCCACCAGATGAAGTACCCGTAGTGATACGTTTCCTCGGGAATATAGGGGAAGTTCATTCCATAGACACCCGTGAAGAACTGCGCCGGCAGGAAGATCGCTGCATTGAGCGCCAAGATGTAGCTCACGTCGTTCTGCTTCGACGATCGGTCGTTGTTGAAGTCATCCACAAGGCTGCGGCAGTGATCCAGGTTGTGCTCGCACTCCTCTTCGATCGACGCGAGGTCCTCCTGCACGTCGGTGAAGTAATGCAACGTCTCGCCTTGGAAGTCGTTGGATGCGATCAGCTTGGAGATGACATCTCGCAGCGGCTTGCAGTGCTTCTGAAGTCCCTTGATCTGCTTCGAGCAAGTTGCGATGCGGCTCAAATCAAAGTATCGCTGATCCAGCGACATCAAACGCTCAAGCATGAGTAGCTTGGCGCCGAACGTTTGCGAGATCGGCGACAGCTCGTGCACACAAACGTCCATGATCGTGTACACAAGGAACTCAGTGCTGTGCTGACGCACTTTTGAGTACGACATGTGCAGCCGCTGCTTCAGACCCGACCACAGCGTGCCTCCTGAGCCCTGGACACTGATGAGGACGCCTTCCATCACGTACAGACTGAGCTGCTCTGGTGGAGTCATCACTTTGCCGACATCCAGCTCCTTGAGTCTCGTTTCGAGCTCGGATCGACTCATATTATCGAAAGGCGAGTCGTCCTCGGGCAGCACGAACTGCGAGGCGCGGTACATGTTCTGGTACGTCTTGACCACGGACCAGTGGCACGGGTGCAGTATCTGGAGGATGAGGAATGAGTGCTCGTCGTACTTGACGTACTTGGGGCGCTTGAAGGCGGGGCCGAGCGTGTCTTCAATTGCCAGCGGGTGCAGTCGGTAGCGGACGGAGAGTCGATGCATGAGCAGCGTGTTGATCCCTTCGACATTGATCCAGCGGACCGTAGCCCAGTCCGGTTTGGTAGAGTAGATGAAACCTTTGACCTGGTTGATCGGATACACGCTGCGGATCCGGTCCGGAGAGTACTCGATCGAGCCCAGCTTCACGGGAGCCGTCAAGCTGTCGTTCAGAGGTGGCATCGAGCGCAGAAACGAATCGTTGAAGAGCTGAGCCAGTTTGATCTCCTGGATGGCGCACACGAACTCTTCGTACGAGATATCGCCGTTCTTGTCTTCGTCCACCACGTCTACGAAAGCTTGGAACTGTCTGTCGTTGTCACAAGCGATGCCCATAGCCTCCAAACCACACCGGAAGCCTTCGTACGATAGTTTTCCCTGATCTACATGTAGACGTACAAACGTCAACAATGGGCACTTGAATGAAAAAAATGATCTTCTTTTCACGTACCATTGGGTTTGGACAGCGAGAAGAGCTTGGTGATCTTGGCATTGGTGAGGTCGAAGTGCGGGTCGCGGATGGAGAAGTCGTTTTCGGTGTCCACTGCGCCGAGTGTGTCGGACCACTTCACTGGGTCTGCAGCAGACTCGGTACTGCCAAACGGGAAAATGTGGAGGATGTCCTTACCGTGGAGCGTGAGTGGCTGCACCGTCGTGTTCGCTGGTGGAGTGGCCAGTGTGTCTGTCGATTTCCCGGTCGAGGCTGCCGCGTCCGACTTGACACCGGAAGTGCTGCGAAAGCTGTTGCCGCCTCCGGTGCTGCCAGGCAGAGATGGAGTCGATTCCGAGTCTCTGGTGTTGGCGACATTGTCACCGGTCAAATTGATGGCGACGCGTCGTGAACTGCCGTCCACCCGAGCTCCATCGTCCGAGCTCCAGTCCGTTGGCTGGTAGGTCGTGGGGATGTCAGATGCTGCGCTTCTCAACGAGTTGGGCTGACGAGAGTTGGGTGATGATTCTTCCTGCGCTACGATGGTGATCGTGTCCGTGACCGCGTTGCTACGCGGCAGCAATGCGCTTTTCATCTTGGTGGGTGCTGGATTCGAGCTAGTACTTTGGCGAGTGCGATGTGGCAGGCGCCGACAATGTTACTGAATACCCTCGGATTCTCCTGCCGTGATTCACACGATTTTCATTTTGCTCTGTCGTTGTGCTATGCGGATGGGCGTGCAGTCCTCGATGCAGAAAGCTCGACTTCATCTATTCTGGTATCTTAGCGGCAATTTCCACACAAAAGGGCTGTCTTACATGTGACGTATAGCTGCAACCGCCCAAGGCACCGTGGGAGGGGTCGTGTGGGTTGCAGCGGTTGCGAAACCACGACTACTAGCAAGAGGCATCCGTTTTGGATCGCAGTAGGCCCCACTTCACAGCTACCACTCAATCTATTCACTTCTACTTTTTCGTGGCGCGGAAGAAAACAATCTTTAGCTCCTTTGGCCGACTTCGAAGAAGAAGGGGGAACTGACCCCCGCTTGGCTGCCGCCGCGATGGTACCGAATCAAGAGGAGAAGGGGTCATGATTACACAGGAAGCCACCCGACCAATTTCTGGGCTAGTAGGAAACGCGACCATGATGCGGCTTAACTCTTACGCGACGAGAGAGCGCTTTTTCGCCCGTTAACTAAACTTCAACTGCAAATCCACCGTGTATTATGAAAAATAAGAAAGGTGTATAACGTAATCATTATATAATCGTGTGTACAGTCTGCCCTCCCAAATCTGAACCCCCCTCAATCGATATGATATGATAAGTGATCAGATTTTTCATTTTTGTCGTCCCCCGATTGTTGCAATAGGAGTTTCCGATACTAAAGCAAAGCACTCGATATTCCCTCTCAGTACTGATAAGTGATAAGTTCTGGGACCAAATATCATCTATATTAGACAGGTTTAAAGTGGTGCGTGATTGTTTGCTGCTTTCTAGACGCGACTAAGACCCTGGAAATCATGACGGCTCTTGAACGTGGCCAGCCAGCCGTTTGAGAACTTGGGGGCTCCGCCGAGCTCTCGATTAGCCCTCCCCGCTGCATATCGACGAAGAGGCTCCGGGCTTTGGTTTGGATGAGATCGTCTGAAATGGGGACCCGGTTGCCCTGCTGCGCGAGTACCCAGAGCTTTAGGGCCTCGTCGAGGCCAGGGTAGCTGACGACATGATTCGTTTTGCGGTCGTCGCTCACCACGGCATCAAGGATCTCGGTGGAACGTTTGAGAATACTGGAGATTGTTGCCTGTGCGGGGGCCTTGGACAATTGGAAGTGAACGCGACACCACTCTCTCAGCTCGTTTTGCGTGAGCTTTGGCTCGCGCACGTGCTTTTCGATCAGCTGCCGCTTCTCCTTTTGAGTAAGGTTTCCTGTGCGGAGCGTGGTTGTCTTGGATGGCATGATCGCGAGCTGGGGTGCGAAGAATGGGTGTGGGTGTGGCGAACAGGGAGGGATTCTTGAGTGAGAGGCTCTCACTGAGAGCCAATCATGCTCCCTTCTGAATATGATAATTTGCCAAATATGATAACTGATTGAGCTGGCCTATTCTCCCGTGATAATCATCTGTGGGAGGGTAGACTGTACCGCATAACCCCAGCGTTCTCAACCGAAGCGTTTTTCCCCGTATGCTCGGTTGAGAATGAAACTGACCAATTTGATTGGCCCAGTGTTTGATCAATATTATCCAATCATTGTACTGTTACTCTGCGTGATCTACGTGTGGTTCACGACTCTACAATATCTGAAGCACTGATCAAGAATCCCCCGTCCGGCAATGGGGAGCGAAGCTGGCCCAACCCACCAAGCCCCAGTGGCGCGTAACCTTACGCCAGAGATCGTGCAGGTTTCTCCCCCACCACAACAAGTTTTATTAAACATCGGAGCATCCAGTGCGCCTGCCATCGTCCAAGTCGTTGGGGTACAGCGCGGGGGAGAAGCACGTCGAAGCCGGACCGGCGCCATGTCAGAGGATAGGGGAGTGTTGTTAGGGAAGAGTGATGTGAGGGAGAGTGCAAATGCTGGGAGTATGCAAATGCTGCAGTGCACTGATTGGCCAAAAGTAGTTAACGCTTGCCAACGCATGCGTTGTGCAGTATCGTTTTTGTAACGTCCTGTTAACCAATCAAATCACAAAGTGGCCGAAAACGCATGCGTCCGCCTTGGTTGAGAACGGGCCTAAGCGAAGTTCTATTTCAGCCAATAGCAGACCTCAATTTGTAGCATATGGCTACATCTAAAATACCGCCGTGTGCCAGCTAATATTAGAGTGGCCTTGCCGATGGCTGGCGAATGGACGCATTGCAGAAGCGCCATGGGAAGACCCCGTACGACTGGAACCAGCAGAAAGCAAAAGCAGTACACACGTATCGCTGTAGACTACACCCACAAGCTGCATGTGCTCGATTTCTTAGATGCAGAACACAGAGTAAATGAAGCGATCGAGCACTTCTATCCATCCTGTACTTCAGAAGAAAAGAATCGCAAGCAAAAGCAAATATCAAAGTGGAATAAAACAAGAAGTTCATATTCGATCGATATGCAGCGACGGCAAGGGGCACTTAAAAAACTTGCGCAGCACAGGGCAAGCGACAGTTCTATCTAATGATGCAGAAAGTGATATTGTCCTCTGACTGAGCTCAATGTGCAAAGAGGGATGCCCCGTTACCTCGCAGATGCTGCGATACAAGGCTTTAGAGGTCGCTGCTGACGAAGGGCTGAGTTGCGACACCTTCAAGGCGTCTCACTCATGGCGAAGGCGCATTATGCTGCGCCAGAAGCTGTCCATTCGTGCCAGGACACGCCAAGGACAGACGACGCCAGAAGACGCTGCAGCAGCAAAAGCGAAACGAAGTTCGGGCAGCCATCATTGAGAACGGCATTAGCGCTGCGTACAACGCAGACCAGGCAGGTATGGATTTCGTCAGTTCGTAGCTTTCACACCAGAAGTACTGACAGTGTTCGTGCATGTCATAGCTGTATTTTGTTTTAGTATTTACCCCGCAAGACAATTAGTACTCGTGGTAAAAACCGTGTGGGTGAAGTGCAGTGGCAAGGACAAGGAGCGAACCACTGCGATGCTGTTGGGGGACTGGCACGGAAACAAATATGCCCCGTTTCTTGTTTTCAAGAGCGGTGTGTCACGTCATGATCACATTCAAGCAGCAAATGATTCCATTCGTCATGGTTTCGGCGTACGCTTGTGGAAGGAGGTATTTGCGTTGCAGGCTTTGCACGGTTGCCGTATCTACGACAACACTACTGCGTGGTGGAACTCACATATCTCGCTGGAGTTCCTTAGATATCATTTTGCCTACAGAGATAAGATGGATGAAAAGATACTCCTACTCTGGGATGACTTTTCGTGTCACTGGACCCAAGAGGTTGCTGACTATGCTGACTCCATCAACGTCGTACTAATGAAAGTGCCTCCACGCTATACCTACGTGTGCCAACCAACAGACGTGGCTTAGAATCAGCCTTTCAAGAGTAGGCTGCGACCGCGCTGGGTAGACTGCCTCCGCTCACAGATTGCTGACCATCACGCCCGCGAACGAAACCGGGCAGCGGAACGGCAACGTGTTGCAGAACAAGCGGCAACCATAGCTAGGGTCGAGATATAAGAGGTGGCGAGAGAGATGATCGACGGCATTCAGGACGATGAGTCCATCTCTGCTTTTGCCATGGAAGCGCCCAAACGCACTGACATTACGTCCTGGATTGCCAAAAGCTGGAATGATCTGAGCTCCAAAACAATTGTTTGCAAAGGCAGGACACCTTGGCGATGTGCGTAGTGTCGATACAGAAACTGGGTCTGACTGCGTCGAGGATATCACGGACTTGCTGGACAAGCTACGTGAGCTCGGTGCTGCAGGAAGATCGGTAAATACGGACGATGAGTATGCTAGCAGCGACAGCTCGGAAGATGATTTCTAGAATATTACTTCATGCAATTTCGAGGGTAACCAAGTGGGCTTGGAAAAGAGCACCGCGGTTTGTGTGGATGGACGCGGGTTCGATTCCCACCGTGTCCATAATTTTTACTCTTTAAGTACGATTTTATCTCCTACCTTTAAATACTTAATTCATTGCTGGGCTAGTTAACCCTAACGTTAAGAACGCACATTGACGTTCGCTTAGGACAGGAGATATGCGGTAATACACATATCAAGATGAAGATTCCAACATTTTGTAACCGTTGAATAACAGTAGATGGTATGTCTCATCAGACATGGTATGTAGTACTGTGATTTCGTTAAAGGGCGAATTTTGCCCCTTTTACAATTGAATGCCTTAGACGAACCATGCGCCACCGCTAGGCGACGGTAGGTCTACAGTGCCCGCCACATCATTAGGGCCACAATTTTCAGGGCACGTTTTATCCGATATCTCGGCTTCTACTACGAATTAGGTCCTGCTACTTGGATATGATGTTTTTCGTTTACATACGAAGAGGCTACTTGTGTTCACGACTTGGATTTCGACGGCCTGAAGGTGCTGCCGCACAGACTGTAGGTTTCGGCGGCAACGACAAATTAAAAGTACCACGCCCTTTTTCTAGAAAACCATACACGTTTTTTGCGAATTCATACTCACTTTATATTAAAAGAGTGATTGTCCCAGATACGTGTTGCTGTGAGAGCTGCGCTTCGCGTTGGCAGCGCTCATTTCCGAATGGGCCACGGCAAGGCCGTCACGAATGACGTGTACTGGTGGATAATCGACCTGCACGACGGCGGCGTATCGCTTCGCGATATCGCAAGGAGGACCCGTCGCTCACCCACCTGTGTGCGTGTAGCGATCAAGACAGAGCGCGGACCGGCGACCGACAGCTGCGGCGGCGACAACGCAAGATCCGGGAGGCAACCCGCACTGACCGAGAGGGAGGTGCGGCTGCTTGTCCGCACGGCTGCCAGCGGCGCCCACTTTGCGACGGAGCTCAAGACGAAGCTCCGACTCAAAGCTACCGTGCGGACGGCGCAGCAGGTTTTGCAACGTTTGGACCACTTGGTGTACACAAAGATGGACCGCACGCTCCCCCTCACAGCTGCACACAAGGCGACTGGGCTGAAACCCACACACCAAACCCTGGTACGCTTTATTTATTTATTAATTTTAGAGATGCTAGCAACCCGTTATGTGCATAGGAATAAGGCAATACACATTTTTCTGACGAAAAAAGTTAACCTTGACGGCCCTGGTGGGTTTAAGTTCTACTGGAGCGACATGCGCCACCCGGCGCAATCCTTCGTGCGGAGCCAAAACGGCGGTGGGAGCGTCATGGTGTGGGGCGCGTTCAGCGCGGAGTGCAAGAGCAAGTTGGCGTACCTCCAGTGACGCCAAAATTCTGGTAACTATGTTTACACTGTATCCGAGTATATGCTATCGTTTGTTCACGCTAAGCACGGCGTTGACGTCCTATTCCAGCAAGATAACGCGTCGTTTCACGCGAGCGACGCAGTTCTTGCAGGAAATAGAGTTCAACACTATGGTGTGGTCAGCCCGATCCCCCGATTGCAACCCTATCGGGAACGTGTGATCGGCTATAGCAGCTCGGGTGTGTGCCCACGGCCGCCAGTACCGTACCACGGACCAGCTCGAGGTAAGTCGTTAACACAAGTAGCCTCGTAGTATGTAAACTAAAAGCATCATCTCCAAGTGGCAGCCACTAATTCATAGTAGAAGCCGAGATATCGGGTAAAACGTGCCCTGAAATGGGAGTCCTAATGATTTGGCGGGCACTGTATGTTGGGGCCCAGTTGGGTGGGCCTGCCCGCTTCCGCTGCACGCTAGTGGGCTTGGCCAAAGTCAGGCAAAACATCTACCGTAAACCACGGGTTCATTGCAACACTCGTAAAAAGGTCCCGTCCTGTATAATTCGTTTGCAAAATCTCAGTTTTTACGGCGTAAAAACTAAACGTGACCAGTCATCGCATAATTTGCGGATTTGAAGGAATGCTTAGTCTTTTCCATACAAATATTAAGATAAAGACGTTGTGTCACCCCAATCGTAGGGATTTATAAATTGTTTTGTGTTCGTTATCGAGACACGCTACTGTATCGCTAAGAGTTTAGGTCAAGTAACACAACAAAACTATTAGGAAACACTTTAAAAAAAAGTCTGAAGTGTTTATGACAGCTTTGGATATGGCGCCAAAATACGTTTTCGTAGGCTTGGTGCGTGCCACAAAGGGTGGGATAATAGTTTAGCATACCACACTAATCTAAGTACACTACAGATTTTATGTAACTCCAAATTAACCACTGTGACCAAAAGACGGCTTTATTATTAACTTCGTGTGCATGTTTCTTCGGGTGCCACCGTGGCACCTAGCGAATGCGGTGGCGCTTGCGTCGCTCGCGGTCCGCACGCGGAGGAAGGGGCGGAGGACCAATCGTGGTGAACACCAGGGCAGAGATGTGTTCGCGCGGGTTGCCTGGGTCGGTGCCACTAGGGCACGGAGTCGGGGCCGCTGGCGCACGCAATGCAGCGGTGAGCGCCCGCCCTGGCGTGTCCTACTGCGAAGGCGTCACATGCGTGGAGCGCCTCGCAGCAGATACACCGCCGCAGCTGCAGCCCCAAGCCGTCCAGCGTAATGGGTGGCGGCACCACCCGGATACGGTAGGTCTTGCAGTCCAACGGCTCCATCCTAAATAGAGAGGGAAAACAAAACTAACATTAGCCAACCACATTTCATCAGATCATAGCCGCCTTCGCTGCGCTGGGCAGCCAAATGTTGTTTTGACCAATCAGAACCGACTTCGCTGCGCTGGGCAGCCAACGGTTGTTTTGGCCAACCAGAAGTCCGGATTCGCGTGACAGGAATGTGTTTCGGACGGCAATCATGTTGCTCATTATAGTGGTTTAGGATTTGTATATTATAGCCAACTAGCCGATCGCCGCCGCTTCGCGGCGTGTGTGTGTGTGGTAACTCCCAGGCCGTTACTCTCGTTGTTCCAGCTCGCTCCACTTCTTGACATTGGTCGCCCTCCACTTCGCTCTGGCGGGTATACAGCTCGTCCCAACCCGTTACGATCGCTGTTCCATCTCACTGCACTACTCAACTTCCTGTTGGTCGCAACCAGTTGCGCTCGCATTTCCAGCTCGCTCCAATACTTGCCATACCGTTCGTCCAAACCCGTTGCGCTCCCTGTTCCAGCTCCACTAGTACGCGCTCGGTGCTGGAAGGTCCGACGTTCGTGAAGGTCCGGGCGGGAGGTGCTTGAAGGTCCGACGTGATTTAAGGTCCTGAGGTAGGTGCCTGAAGGTCCGGGCTTACTCCTGTCCAGTGCACGTCTTCTATTTCACGCGTCCAATCGCGAAATGTGTGGCACCCCGAATAGGGTAGTTTTCCACGCGAAGTGAGTGCAGTGTTGAAGCAAGGCGGAATGAGCAAGCGGACGAAGCTGGGGAAAATATGTATTGAAGCAGAATGAAGACATTACGACCAAGTCCTCAAATTGAAGACCCAACATCTAGTTGTGCAGAAAATGGGTAGGTGGGCTGGCCAATGCCGATCCTGGACCAGGAATCTTGGCCCCCCTTCCTGTCGTGGTTCATTTGGAGTTACGTCGACGCGGGAATCAAGCCCTCACGACCGCGCCTCCGTACAAGTGCTGTGGGCGATTCACCAGCGTTGCGTCCAGCACCACGTCTGCCATATCGGCGTAGTTGTAGGAATTCAACCCACCCACCATCCCTGATAGGGGTTGCCACTCGGCACCTTGCCTCTCAAGCAAGGCAAGGCATCTTCATGCCTTTGACCTTAACCAAATGAACCACATTGACCCCTAATCTGATTGAATGCTGCAAACAATATATTCTAACTGTGAGGATTTGGGCCAATCCCAGTGCAGTAATAATATATTATGTATTTAGCTCAGGCCCAGAAGGTCGTCCTCTACTTACTTTAGGGCGTATGTACAGGTTGCTATGCCACACACACAGTACACTGTAGTCCCTGTGCGGCGATCGCGTCCTGTGGGGTTCGCAGTGGCGCTTCCTCGCTCCGCCGCGCGCGAAATTCAAAAAGGACATGTGAGCACTGAGGCAAAATCAGCCAATCCCAGTGCGAGTAGATATAACGCATATCTATGCGTTGTAATATCGGGCAAAGATAAGGCAGTCCGGAAGATGGTGGGATGCCATAGGGCAGGTTACTAATGCGCTAATGCAGGGCGGTAGGACGATGCTCGATGGTAGGCTGATGCTCCAAGGGCGGGATACGACGGACTTACAGAGAAACTTACAGGATACTCTGTTAGTTGTAGGGGATAAAGGTGGTTTGCGAAAGGGTTAATGAGACCGCCCCCACATTGGGGGGCGCTTATTACACTGCGGTCGAACAGATCGACCAGATACGGCGGCAGCAAGGTTAAATCGCTACCAAGACGTCTGAGTACTTGCAGAAGTAAAATAATCAGCAGTTGGACCTACAGCAGCGGTAGGAGGACATCCACATGGAGAAGGGAGAGCCACGTCTTCATCTCCAGGAACATTTTCGACTATTGATAGCCGCTGACGAAGCAATCGGTTGTCAAGACAGGCAGATTGAAGACCTGACTGAAGCCGTCCGCCCGCACATTGGAGTGAGGTGAAGGTTGTTCGCTGAGGTGTCGGCAAGTACAGAGACAGAGGTTCGTGGAACACGACCTACTTCGGAGCCCACCGCAATGTTAGCACTGGTGCCAACATACCCGTGCTTCCCATGTATCGTGGTAGCACGAATAAAGAAAAGTGAGAGTTTATGGATAGCTACATGGTATAAAATGGCGAGTTGACGCGCTGAATCAAAGGACCCAGAACCGATTATTTACCATACCTCTTGGGGCCTTCATTGAGCTGGGAATCCGAGTGAGCCACCGAAGATGACAGGAAGGCTTGATGTTTGGAGTCCCGTAAACCTGACGTCACGTCATATAAGAAACTTCAGCAGACGGTGCGGTCGGTGGTGATGGATATGGAACTGAATGATCCCAGTGGTTGCACCGACAGCAAGTCCATCGAGGCCACAGAAGCAACAAAAAAGTGGTCAGCCACGGGTAGTTGCCAAAGAGGCAGGTAAAGCCAGCCAACCCGTGCCAGCTTCGATTTTGCAAGCGCTAAGCGCACCGGATGCACGTACCACCAGTGAAAAAGCCTCGTCCACCAAAGGCGAGCAACAGGGCCCGAACGCACGAATTCTTCAAATCGCAGGACCCTACTCACGGATTTTTCCAATGTCCGAACGTGGCAAACTCTCAGTAAGCAAATGCCCAATGACCTCCGTGAACAACCCACGGGTCGAAACGTGGTCCGGGAAGTTCTGATTGGTTCACAGGACGGTATAGAACAGTGGCACAGCGTCCGTGTTGAACCGTTCGCCGATACCTGCCCAAGTAACAGGGCTGGAGGAAACCTCGAAATGTTGGGTCGGCGCACTGCCTTCTGGAGTAGGCCAGGTGTTGCTGGAAGATGAAATAATGTCCCAACTTGGTGTGATCCGGTTCGGCTACTCGCGCACGCCCAGCGCAGCCAACCTGTTTATGATTTTGCGGACATTGCTGAGCAAGGGCTGAACATTACCTCGGCAGGCATGGAGAAGGAAGTGGATGCTTCACCTGCTTTGCAGGACCTTGAGAGCAATGCATCCTTTCCGACTTCGACGAAAGCAAATAGTCCACCAGGTCTGACGGTGGCAGCGGTGCTGCGAGAGTAAGTGGCAGAGGTTAATATTATGGATGCTCCTTCGGCGTACGTTAACGGGCTAGATCTTTTATCGGCAGATCGTGCATTTGCATTAGAGCTGGATATTTCCAGCAATCAACACTACCGCTTTGGGACAAGTTCTGCTGTTTGATAATTGGGGTGCTGCGAGGAGAAATATGAAAAGTGAGCTCTCGATCGTTCCTCCTCTCGTAGTGGTTTCTAACGGCTTCCTTGTCACCGTGAAAAGACATTGTCCGGTTTTGCGTTGCTTAGCGCCCCAAAATCCTGAAATCACTCAGCGACCCGCCAGTAGATACGCCTTCGATGAAAATAAAGCTGAAACCTGGAGCCATGCCATTTCGATGCCGAGTGCGACAATATTCTCAAGAACATCGCGAATTTCTCGATAAGCACGTCAAATATCTTCTTGAAACTGGACTATGCTACAGGAACCCATAGATGCGCTGGTGCCCTCCGCCGTTGGTAATTAATAAGCTTTGCATCGGTAACTTTCGGATGACGGATCATGTAAGAGGACCTAATGAACAAGTCGAGCCCACCGCGCGGCCGAAGTCGATCCTTGAGGTGGAGTTTGACAGGATCCGTGGTGCTACATATTACTTCAGCGTTGCGGTTTGGCAGCGTGCCTTGCGGATTCGTACTGTACTATTCCATTGTGTCGAGAGATCTACTGGATTTAACTCATTACACCCACCAGGGTGGAGCTAATAGCGTGGACCATGCCCATTCAACGGTGCAAGCTGCGTATGAAGAAGTCCACAACAACGGACTACTCATCTGGATCGATGATCGCATAGGCTGCTCTCTTACAGCAGAGGGATTGCTCATACTACTACGGAAAGTCATTTCGAGTTGCGTTTAGTTCGGGTTAAAGATGAATCCTCACAAGTCGTGCGTGAGGCAAGTGGCGTGGACGGACTGGAAAGTGCTACCAGGTGTAGTGGGCCTACCTTGACTCACTACTTTAGCTTACACGTAGCGCTACGTGTTTGAGGAAGCACAAGAGTTATTAATAATTTGAATTAATTATCCTTGAGTCCACAAATATAATTTAAATAAAATAAAGACACCAAGAAGCTAGATTAAAGTAAAATGAGAACTGTATTGTTTCTAAATTGAACTTTCTCCTCACGTAATATCGTATCTAAAAGGATTGCCAGCGGCTGGCTGGCTGGTAGAGCCCCGTCATTATGATGTCACTGATTTGTAAAATATGCTTCTTTCTACCGATAGGATCTTGGGGTATGTGTGGACCGCTCATCGTGGTGGTCCACTTCAATGTAGCCATTGGTGTAACTTCCACCAAGGTGAGGAAGTATCTAAAACTTTTAACAGATATTTTATCTGTTAAAACCACAAGTGGCTTGTGACCACTTGCGCGTATAACCGCGTTACACCATCCCCCTTTAAGGTTATACGTGGAGGCCCCGCATGCCAATCTTTAACTTGACCATTCGTCAATTTTCCGCGACGGTAGCAGAAAACTCCGCGCTCATACAACGATGAACACGCCGAAGGAGAAGGCCTCCAAGGCGATAGAGAGTAACCTCTCACCCGAGCAATTCTGCGCTCGCCAGGAGGCGAAGTACGGGGACATCGTCTCTGTTTGCGACGACGATAAAGATATGGAGGACGAGAAGGACTCGTCCTCTGAGCGCAAAGACTCAGTGTCGACCGACCCGCTCGACCCTCCCGCTGGGAACGTCCGTCATCGAGAGGGAGACGAATCGAACGCTTGGGTCCCGAGGCGTTCGCGAACTGAGAGCGATACCCCCACTCGATTCAGCTGGGGCCCTCAGTTCCCCATGCGCTGGCACCGCCGCGCGCGATCCGTGGATTCTGTCCGCGTCCGAGTTCACGGACCGTTATGGGGGTTCGGTACCTCCGAATGACGTATGTACAGCACCATCTAGGATTATGCAATGGCAGCCAAGCGGCACTTTGATCCGGAAACGCATCAAAGGCGCGATTACTACATCGGACACTTTCATGATCTCCGATGGTTTTAAAGCACGAAGACCTCTTCTCGCAACAAAGTGCCCGAGAGGCAGGCACTTTGTCAAAGTTGAAATGTATGTGTTGAGAACTTCAACAAGAAACGGGGTGCTCACCGTTAACGCATTATGCAAGCTCGTGATCGCATCTAGACGTACTCGAAGCGTGGTAAGTTGGCCAGCTCCACGCTGCTGCGGGGGAGGTTGGGGCCTTGCTCCGTGCCTGAAAGCTATCAATGCACGAAGGTTTTAGCACGTGAGGGTTCGGGTGCTAGCGATGACCGCAGCGCTCGTACTACTTCTGCCGCGCCAGCGCGTACTTCTCTTCGTACGCCCTCACCATTTCCGGAACGTCCTCCAGCAAGCCGTTCCTCGGCTCCCATGTATCTCGATGGGGAGGAAATCCTCTCCAACGAGTACGAAAACGAGCCCCTTGAGGGTTCAGTTTCGGGATACTATGATCAACAATCTGCTCAACAATCCAGCGGGTTGAGCCGCGGGCGTCGCGGATCGGCGGTGGTGGGGTGAGAACACGCCCCGGGTATGATCAGGCTCGAGCTGATCGATTCGGACCTCTCCATGACTGGGTGACCGCCGTGGAGCGTCTGCAGGGCGCTGTTCACCGCCCTGAAGCAGAAGCTGGCGAACCTGAAGACCCAGGTCGCGGCGTTCTTGCAAACCGGCTCGAATATCCAGGTCGAGTTGGGAACCCGGGTGAAGGAGCTGCTCCAGCGCGAACGCGCTGGAGGAGAGGCAGCTCGTCGCCGAGGCCAAGGCTTCCGCTTCTGCCTCGGCTTCGGGTCAGCCGAGCTAGATGGCTCGTGCCGCAGGTACGACATCAGCTTCCCAACGTAAAAGGTCGGATAGGTATGTCTAGCGTGTAAGCGTTGCCGTGCTGTGCCAACACAGTTAACGGCCCGATGAAGCGCGGAGCGAGTAAACTTGCTCCGAAGTCCGAAACTGTATGTTTTGGCAGGTTTTGCGTAGCTAACAAAACTAATGATCCAACGTTGTATTAATTTGTGTTGCCCCTGCCCACATTGTCTGCGTTCAGCTTCTGTTGATCATCGGAAGCTGCTATTACATCTTGGACATACCGAATGACGGCTTGGCTGCGATTAATAATGATAATTGCGTCCTAGCAGAAGCCATTCAGCTCACTCTCCGCTAGAGACCGGTCCCTGCGTGATCATTCTCGGGATCTGCGCAGGGCGCATACGCCGAGAATGATCACGCAGGGACCGGTCTCTAGGGCGCAGACACGTGGTTCTTGTTCCTTGTGGAGAAAGGTGTTGTTACACCCAATTCGCATTGTCGCACCGACCACGATCGGTGTATCACCATACAAGAGATTAGTCGGGCCACCCACACTTAAAACAGGCGGCACCACCAAACAAAAATAGACGGTAACCAACACATCACTTCAACGTGTGGGCACTTCAACGTATTGCAGCGCTATTTTGCGCTGCTATTCATTCACTAAGTTTATATTTGTAAATGGCTCATATCATCTTGTGAAGTACCAGTCATATATCAAGTCTCAACGATAACCGAGCGCGCGAGCGAGGACTATGCCGGAGAATTGCAGCTGGAGACGTCCGTTTCGGAAGTCGAAGACGTTCCATGGCGGCGCCGTCGACAGTCATGGATACAGATCTGGCGATCTACTTCTTTGGAAGCCTTGCAGGTGTGTCGTAGTTCGCTACCAACACATTGATTTAAAAAAAAAAGCAATTGTGTGGGCTGCACAGTGGATCACATATTGGATAACAATTACGAACTTGCGTGCTCCATGCATAAAATGAGGTCCCAAATGGTAAGTTGTCGATCTCAACGATGCTTTGGCGGACTATTGACTACTGTGGGTGATGCTGAGCGCATGCAAACTTCAATTGGTCCTCGCCGACACAAGATAAAGATTTGCTTATCCTCTGGAGCATGTAAGAACTACAAGCAGGGAGTGCATATAATTGCCAGTGATGATCCTCCAGCACCGACGGGGCGCAAGCACACACCAGAAATGGAGACATTCATTTATGGGAGACTCAGCAGCGGCATTAAAACATCTGCTGCGCGCCTGCATACTGCGCTATCCACAATGATTGAGAGCAACACAACTGGGGGGGGGGCAGCGCCAAACGAAACCCAAGTTACAGACTTTGTTAGGAATTGGAGAAGGGATAACCCTAGGAACTCATTGGCATTGGTAATCGAGCTATGCGACGGGCGGCTATACGATCAGCTCGATTTGGAGACCGTGTCAGATCGCGAGATGATGATTTTGAGCGACTCGCAGCCTGACCATCGTCCTGGTGCTGGAGGCAGCGTTACCCATCTAGGCGACGGATCTGCTGCAAATCCGTTTAGGGTTGGCATGACCTGTCTAAAACGGGTCCACGATTACATTGATGTGCAAGGTTGGGTTGATCGCATGACGATTTTTAACGTAGACAGCACGCATAGCATTGCGATCAACGGCTACCTGGTCTTTGCGTTTGGATATTCAGATAGAAGCGGACAATTTTTCGTGCTGGCGTACGTTTGCACCTCACAGAAGCGTGTGATTGATATAGGCTGGTGCATCCGCTATACCAAACGCGTGTGCTCTGACGCATGCAATGCCCAGTTTTCACCCCGCTTTGTGATGTCGGATGCTTGCAAAGCGCAGTTCAACGCTTGTGCATCGAAGCTTCCAGGCACCACGCTGTAGATGTGTTGGTTTCATGTAACACAACAGGTGGGGAAACAGGCTCCGCTACATCATGTAACCATGGATGATACACATGCGATATACGCAGATCTGTATGACATGCACTATGCAAGCTAAGAAAAATTGTCTCAGTAAAATCCAGGGTTTCACTCCGGTGGAGTAGATACCCACGTGATTCACCTGCCGGCAAATTGACGGATCATCTGAAACGAGTCTGGGTCAATTCAAAACGGTTTTATAGATGGTAGGCGTTCTACACGCCCTGTGGCTATGCTGCAACTTTCAATCCATTGGAGCAGTACCACCGCAAATTGAAGTTTCAGTGTCTGGACGGTTTGGCGACTCCTCGGGAATTGATACACAACCTGGATGGTGCTCGACTTGTTTGCTGCCCCGCATCAGTAGCATCCCCCCCCCCCCCCCCCCCCCCGGCGCAGGAATTACTGCAAGGATCCCGGCGTTCGGCGCGCAAGAGGAGCCAACTCGGCGCACTTTAGAGTCGCTGCAGCAATCGACGAAGCGTCCACAACGCTAAATGGCTCAGTTCGCGAGGTGTGGCTATTTGGCTTCTATATACACACTCTTATCTACATTTCATATATACGCTCTTAACATCAATGCATTTCGATGAAGCGTCCAGAATCTTATCTTCTACGCGCGCTGGCCTCACGATGGCGTGTTCTTCGTGCCGATAAGCTGGTCGTAGCGGCTGACGATGGCGGCCACGGCCACCGCGCCCGCGGCAGCACTGATCGCCAGCACGACGTACGCGGTGCCTCTAGAGCTACCACTCGATGATTGCGTGTTCGCTTGCTCGATCTCGCCATTGTTGTCGTAGATCTTCAGCGACGTAGGAGCGGACTGCGCACTTGTGCCCGCCTTTTGGTAATATGTCGACTTTGACGTGGAAGACTTGCTAGACTCGCTGCTGGCCTCGTTGCTCGCTCGCTGTTCGACTTGCTGGTTACCTCGCTGCCAGACTCGTCCCCCACATCGACGTTGTTTAAGCTGAAAGTCTCGTTGTGAGTGTCAACATGACTCGCTCAAGAACGAGGTCGCCGCTATGAAAAGAAGGCAGCGGTCAGCACGACGCTAATGCACGACATCGCACAGGAGAATAAACGACTATCAGAGCCAGGCTGCTCGATCCTGGAGGTGGAGCATCTGAGGCACGAGCTCAAGGACGAACAGAAGGACAAACGCTCGCTGCGGAATGCCAAGGCGCGGTTGCTGCATCTCGCGCAACGAGTGCACAATCTCAAGCAGCGACAAGCTGATCTCACAATGAAGTACCGCACCATGGTGTCGGATCGCAACGCTCTCTATGACACCTTCGAGCACACTGTCCAGACCATCTACAAGAAGGGCGAGTGCACGAACCTCATCCTGTAGCGGAGTCTCGTCGCAATGGACGACCAACATGCCCGGAAAGGTACACAACTACACGAGATGTTGCTCGCTGCAAACCTTGATCCAGTACAGACACGTCGTGTGATCGAGACGCTCGGCACTTTGTTGGACTCGAAGAACACCAAGATCCGCAACCTGTAATATAGCGTGACTAAGGTGAGCTCTCGGCTTCAAACCGCTGACCTCCAACGTGAACGTGAACCCGGCTGGGCTTGTAGCGGTTTATTAGGTGGACAGTTGTTTAGATTCCCTTTAAGAAATAAATGTGTCACCGGGAGCTTGTTCATACCGATGTCCTTCCGGTCGAACTGCACGTTGACGACTCCGTTCTGGCAGTTGGTCTCCCACAACAGCGAGATCATCCACAGGTCGAACATCTTGATGTCGCCGTTGTCGTACCCGCCCACGACGCAGCGCTCCAGGTCGTCGTATGAGTTGCCGAAGCACACGGTTCACCGGTCGCGGGCCGTGTCCGTCCCCTTGGTCTCCAGCGTCACCACCGGCTCGGGCACGGGCACGTCCCAGACGCGAATGCAGCCATCGCGCCCGCCCGGCACGATTATCGGGTGCCGCACTTGATGCCGTGCGGCTTCTCGAACACCGCGTGCGTCTTGAGCTGCCCCTGGTTAAGCCTGTAAACGATCGGTACTCCCGTGGCCTTGAGGTAGATGCCCATGGCCAGCAGAGTCGTTGGGCGTGAAGCTGACGCTCTGGTTCATGTGCTCGATGAGCTCGACATTCGTGATACCGTGAGTTGATGAAGGTACACGTCCTGTAGGTGACGCTAAGCACTCATTTGGGTGGTTCTACCCCTCCTCATGGGTGGATACTCCAAATCGGTACATAGTGTGCTTTACCCATGTAATTTTGGTGTTTCGAGAATTATTTTTAGTGGTACTTCTCGTTTGTTTAGTGTTGAAACACCACCCTCTTCCTTGTGGAGTCTGTGCAGGGCACAGACTTGTTCTTGTTGTTCTTGTTGTTTGAGGAGTCTGCGCCCTCTGCCGCCCTGTGCGTCTTGTTCCTTGTTAATGCAGAAGGCACTATGCAGGTGTCAGTGACTTTTTGCGGCGGCTGCGCTGCAGTCACAGATCCTCCCCCACTTAAAGTGGGAGCCACCACTCCGAGTAAACTCGGCAGACGGGGATGCCGCATGGCATTCACATAAAACGGTGTATGCCCGGTCGAGGCATGCACCGAGTTGTTGATGGCGAATTCCGCCATCGACAAACACTCCATCCAGTTTTGGAACGAGTGAGCGTAGCTCTTCAGAATGTCGACGAGCGCGCGGTTCACGCGCTCGGTTTGGCCGTCCGTCTGCGGATGGTCCGCAGTCGACATTGAAAGCTGGCTCTCAAGAAGTGTAAACACTTCTTTCCACAGGTGCGCTGTGAAGCACGGGTCTCTGTCCGACGCGATGTCGGTCGGGATGCCACGGTGTTTGAACACCATGTCAACGAACAGATGGACCGTCTGCTTTGAGGTCACTTCTGCCGGCACCGCAGCAAGATGCACCATGTTGCTGGAGAGGTCGACGAAGGCCATAACACCGGTATTCCCTCCGCTGTCCAGGGGAATACCAAAGATGAAGTCCAAAGACGTGGACTTCCAGCACTCCGACGGAGTCGGGAGTGATTGCAGCGGAACCGGTGCCAACGGCGCAGGCTTTACGCGTTGGCACACCTCGCAAGCACGAATGTACTTGCGCACCTACTTGTACTGGTGGTGCCAGTAGAAGTTGCGCGTGAGAAGAACGTATGTCTTCTCACGTCCGAGATGTCCCACAGACGGGGCATCGTGATACTCGTACATGATCCTGAGTCGCAGGTCACGGTCGTTCGCACGACAACGCGGTCCGCATTCGACCGCATTATAAAGAAGCAGTCCGCCTTGCACCCGATATCGGTGTGCACTCGCACGAAGGTGCTTGGGCAGCTTCTGACGGGACTTGTCAGAAGGCGCTGTGCCATAGGCCAGCAAGAGCTTCGCGTCCGCGTCGTGCGCGTACGCGGCCTTCACGTCGTCCAACAGAGACGACGTGGGTGTGCTCGTTCGCATGGCGTCAATGGCATTGACGTCAGCAGCTTCTGCATAATCCGGTCGACGTGATAACGCGTCGGCCACCACATTCAATCTTCCGGGTTTGTATTCGACTCGGAAGTTATATTCTGCAAAGAATGAGAGCCATCTCGCCATTCTTTGGGATATGTGTGGCGACTTCACTGCGGTGCGCAGTGAAGCATGGTCGGTGTAGACCACAAATGGTCTACTCCCAAGCAAGTACACTCGGAACTTTGCGAGTGCATACTTCATGGCAAGGAGTTCCTTGTCATGCACCGGATAGTTGCGCTCAGCTGGCTTCAGCTGACGCGATTGGTGGTAGACGACACGATCACGGCCCTCGTGATCGTGCTGCATCAAAGCACAACCGATCGCGAAATCGGATGCGTCACACACTACGTGAAATGGGCGATCTTGGTCAGCCACTGCCAAGATCGGTGCCTCAGTCAAGCCCCGCTTGACTGCATCGAATGCCTTTTGGCAATCGGTTGTCCAATTCCACACAGCTTCTTTCTTAAGAAGCTGTGACAGCGGGCGGATCTTGCCCGCATAGTCCTCCACGTACTTGCACAAGTACGTGGCCAAGCCAAGGAACTGCCTCAGTTCCTTGACACTTGAAGGCGTTGGCCATTCATTGATCACTCTGACCTTTTCCGGGTCAGGGCGAACACCATTCTTCCCTACGAGACACCCGAGGACGGGTATCTCGCTCGCCCCGAAGATACACTTCTTCAGGTTCGCGTAGAGCTTATGCTTTCGCATAAGCTCAAGTAGCTTCCGGAGATGCACCCTGTGCATCTCTACGTCGGTCTTCCCGTCCACAGCCTGGCTGTAGATGAACACATCATCGAAGTAGCTCGGTGCGAAGTCGCGCACCGAGCGCAACAAGTGCGTCCCGCACCTGTTGAGGGTCGCAGGGGCGTTCTTAAGCCCCTGCGGCATTACCAGCCATTCCCAGAGCATGCCGCTTGGCGTGCTCACTGCCGTGAGAGGGATGTCGCTCTCACGCATTAGGATCTGATCGAATCCGTCTCGCAAGTCGAGAGCACTGTAAACGGTGCTCCCGGCCATCGAATCGATGATAACATCTTTTCGTGGTATCGGCGCCTATGCCGGTACCGTCGCATCGTTCAGCTTGTTGTAGGCATGAACGATGCGCCATCCGCCCTGTGGCTTCTTGACACAGAACGTCGGAGCACTGTGCGGGGACTTTGATTCCCGCACTTCTCCTGCTTTACGACGACTTTCAAAGAAGTCGTCGATCGCTTTCACTTGCTCTCGCGGCAGTGGCCACTGCCGCGTGACACAGTACTTCGTGCCCGGCACGAGATCAATCTCGTGCTGAATGCCCTTATCCTGCGGAAGCTCCGCAGGAATGTCTTCCGGGAGTACGTCTTTGTACTCCTCAACAATTCGTAATAGGGACTCGACTTCAGCGAGTCCCAACCTTGTTCCTCGAAGCGCTCTCGCTTCGTCTTCGCACTGAGAGTGTCTTCACTCTCAGTGGTACTTCCCATGAAGAGCTGCCTCAGCTCGTCCCTCTCGCTCGCCGTTCTTTCGCTGTCCGAAAGAACGCAGACTTGCTCGATGCGTCCATCGTGCAAGTCGCGCGTGAAGCGCTTCCAGCTCATGGCTGGAAGCGAAGTCAACTCCGACGCCGTCGTCGGAGGACTAGCGAGTTCCATGTCACGATACTGGAATCCAGTATCGGTGCGCGTCAAGACGCTTAGCGTCTTGACATTCGGTGTCACCGCCGCAGTCTGCCCAGCAGACTGCTCTTGTTGCGTCTCGGTCCCGGACCGAGACTTGCGCAGCGTTTTTCGCTTGCGCCGTCTTCTTGTTGTGCGGAGCCCGGCTCCGCACGGTGGTTCTTCTGGTCCAGGCCCGGCCATGGACGGTTGTTCGCCGGCGGACCCTGTCCGCGGGCGCGCGGTATCAAGCCCGGCTTGACCGCATGGCGCTTCGTCGTGCAGCCCGGCTGCATGACAGCATATAAATTGCGTCAATACGGGACGTTTGCAACCGTCCGTACTGTTTGCAGCGTCAACCCCCGGAGTTGACACGCCTTTGTCACCTCGCCATTCATTGGCGGAGCCCCTCATGACCGAGGGTGCGTCGACTCCCGGAGTCGACGCGTCGTCATCGACCTAACCACTTAGGGTCAGGGACTGTCCCATGCGTACTAGAACGCGAGTGTTGGTTCCCGGAACCGACACATCTTTTCCTTCCGACATCGGCAGCATTGCCGACGTGGATCCCACTTGTGCGCATTCCCGCGCACCCCTTGGACACCCCGGGACAGCGGCATTAAGCGCTGTCTCGACTGGTGAGCCGCGCGCACCTGCTGGTGCGTGCGCTGCGGTAACAGGGCCATCGCTCTCTGTTTCGCAGTCGCGACCGATGCGCACAAGCGCGCACGTCTTTCAGTCTATCACCGGATCATGACGGGCAAGCCACGGCCTGCCCCTTACAATGTCGAACTTATCGTCCAGGTCCAGGACGATAAAGTGTTCGACAAACACCCGTTGTTTGTACGAGAAGCGCACGTTCACGACGCGCTTCTCGGTCTTCACGATGGCACCTGTTGCCAATCGAACTTCCAGAAGACTTCGAGATACCTTTACCTCCTCGAAGTCGAGACTCGGTAAACTCCGCAGTCGAACAAAGTTGTTCGACGCGCCCGAATCTATCAATGCTCGAAGAGAGTCGCTCGCTCTCTTCGACGTTACCTTCAAGACGACCAGGTTCGGGCTGTCATCTTGCTTCTTGCAGCGAGATCTGGTCTCACTGGGGGCTGCAGTCCTCAGTGTAGTGGGTCTAACTTGACTCACTACTTTAGCTTACACGTTGCGCAACGTGTATGAGGAAGCGTAAGTACTTAGTAATTACTTAGGTTAATTATATTTGAGTACACAAATATAAGTTAACTTAGACAAGACTCCAAGTAGCTAGTTTAAGGTAAAATGAGAACTGTATTGCTTGTAGATTGATCTTCCTCTAAAATCTGCTAAAAACTGTTTATCATCTATGAAAGGGTTGACAGCGGCTGGCTGTCAGAGCCCCGCGAATATGCATGTCTCTGATTGGTAGAAAGATGCTGCTTTCTACCAATAGGATCTTTGGGTATGTGTGGACCACTCACTGTGGTGGTCCACTTCAATGTATCCATCGGTGTGTCTTACACCAATGTGAGGAAGTATCCAAAACGTTTAACAGATAACCTATCTGTTAAATTCACAAATGGCTTGCAGCCACTTGTACGTGTAACCCCGTTACACCATCCCCCCTTATAGGTTAGACGCGCGGGGTCCCCGCACGTCAATCTTTGGAATTGACCATTCGTCAATTCTCCGCGTTTGGAGAAGAAACCCGCGCTCATTCAACGATGAGCGCGCCTCAGAAGAAGTCCGCAAAGTCGGTGGGGAGTCATCTCTCCATCGACGACTACTTCGAACGCCAGCAGGCGAAGTACGGCGACGTCGTTGACTTCGACGACGACGATGAAGACATGGAGGGCGAGGAGGACTCGCCCTCAAAGCGTAAAGACTCAGTGTCGAGCGAATCGCTCGACCCTCACGCCAAGAACGTTCGCCCGCGTGAAGGGGACGAATCGGACGCTTCGAGTTCGAAGCGTTCGCGTACTGAGAGCGATACCCCACTCGCTTCAGCTGGGGCTCTCAGTACTCCGCGCGCTGCTGCTGCAGCGCGTGATGTTAAAGCTCAAGGCTCTCCGCGCGCTACGCCTGCAGCGCGCGATCCATGGATACCGTCCGCGTCCGAGATCGCGGACCGGTTTGGGAACTCGGTACCTCCGAATGAGGTCCCGCTGTACGTATGCAGCGCCATCAAAGGTGACGCTGTGGCTGCCGAGCTGCACTTTGATGCGGAAACGCATCAAAGGCGCGATTACTACATCGGACTCTTTCATGAGCTCCGATGGTTTCAAAGCAAGAAGACCTCTTCTCGCAGCAAAGTGCCCGAATGGCAGGCACTTTGTCAAAGCTGGAACGCCTTTGTTGAGAACTTCAACAAGAGGCCGAGTGCTTACCGTGATCGGATTAAGCAAGCGCGTGATCGCTTCGAGACGTACTCGAAGCGTGGAAAGCTGGAGCAACTTCATGTTGCTGCTGAGGAGGCAAATGTGCCGTGCGCTGTGCCCGAGGGCTTTCAGTGCACGAAGTGCTTCCCGGGCGCGGTCCGCTTGAGCGACCGCGACTTGAACGGGTACACGTCGTTCCGTGTGCCCGAGAGTCTCAAAGAGCTCCGTGCTAAGTTCTTAGCACGTCAGGGTTCTGGCGGTAGCGATGACCGCAGCGCTCGTGCTACTTCCGCTGTGCCAGTGCGTACTGCTCCTCGTACACCCTCACCATTTCCGGAACGTCCTCCAGCAAGACGTTCCGCGGCTCCCATGTATCTCGATGGGGAGGAAATCCTCTCCAACGAATACGAAAACGAGCCCCTTGAGGGTTCGTTTTCGGGATACTATGGTCAACAATCCGCTAAAAATCCAGCGGGTTGAGCCGCGGGCGTCACGGATCGGCGGTGGCGGGGGTGGGAACACGCCCCGGGTATGATCAGCCCCGGGCTGATCAGTATGCGCCTCTCCACGACCGGGTGGCCGTCGTGGAGCGTCTGCAGGGCGCTGAGTTCGCCGCCCTGAAGCAGGAGCTGGCGAACCAGAAGGCCCAAGTCGCGGCGGTCTCGCAGACCGCCTCGAATATCCAGGTCGAATTGGGGAGGGGTTGCTCTAGCGCGTCCGCGCGCTGGAGGAGAGGCTGCTCGTCGCCGAGGCCAAGGCTTCCGCTTCTGCCTCGGCTCCTGCCGAGGCTTCGGGTCAGCCGAGCTAGATGGCTCGTGCTGCCGGTATGGTTTCAGTCGTCCGACGTAAAAGGTCGGATGGAGGCGCATGCTAGACGGTATGTCTAGCGTGTATGCGTTGCCGTGCCGTGCCAACACAGCGAACGGCCCGATGAAGCGCGCAGCAAGCTTGCTTGCTCCGAAGTCCGAAACTGCATGTTTAGGCAGGTTTTGAGTAGCTAACAAAACCAATGAACTAACTTTGAATTCATCTGTGTTGCCTCTGCCCACATTGTCTGCGTTCAGCTTCTGTTGATCAACAGAAGCTGCTATTGTGTCTTGGACAAACCGAATTACGGCTTGTCGTTTGGTGATGAAACTGATTGCATCCGGGCTGAAGTCATTCAGCTCGCTCTCCGCTAGAGGCCCGGCCTCTGTGTGGTTCTTTGCGGTGGCTGCGCCCTGCGCAGACCCGTGGTCCTTGCCCTTGTTGTTGGAGGTGTCTGCGCCCTGCGCAGACTCATGTGGTTTGTCCATTGTTGCAGCTGACACTGTGCAAGTGTCAGCGGTTTTCTGCTGCTGCTGTTTTGCAGTCGTAGATCCTCCCCCACTTAAAGTGGGAGCCATCACTCCGAGTAAACTCGGTAGACGTGGATGCCGCATGGCATTCACGTAGAACGGTGTGTGCCCGGTCGAGGCACGCACTGAGTTATTGATGGCAAACTCTGCCATCGATAAGCACTCGCTCCAGTATTGGAACGAGTGAGCGTAGCTTTTCAGCATATCGACGAGCACGCGATTCACGCGCTCGGTTTGACCGTCCGTCTGCGGATGATCCGCAGTCGACATGGAAAGCTGGCTCCCAAGAAGTGTAAACACTTCTTGCCATAGGTGCGCTGTGAAGCGCGGGTCTCTGTCCAACACGATGTCGGACGGCATGCCATGGTGTTTGAACACCATGTCGACGAGCAGACGGGCCGTCTGCTTCGCGGTCACCTCTGCTGGCACCGCAGCAAGATGTACCATCTTGCTGAAACGGTCTACAAAGACCACAACACCGGTGTTCCCTCCGCTGTCCGGGGGAAGACCAAAGATGAAGTCCAAGGACATGGACTTCCAACACTCCGACGGAGTCGGGAGTGATTGCAGTGGAGCCTGCGCGAATGGCGCAGGCTTTACGCGTTGGCATACCTCGCAAGCACGAATGTACTTGCGCACCTACTTGTACTGGTGGTGCCAGTAGAAGTCACGCGTGAGAAGGACGTATGTCTTCTCACGTCCAAGATGTCCCGCAGTCGGGGCATCGTGATACTCGTACATGATCCTGAGTCGCAGGTCATGGTCATTTGGCACGACAACGCGATCCGCGTTGTCGTCGACTGCGTTGTAAAGTAGTAGTCCTTCGTGCACACGAAAGCGGTGTGCACGCGCTCGAAGGTGCTTGGGCAGCTTCTGACGGGACTTGTCAGAAGGCGCTGTGCCATAGGCCAGCAAGAGCTTCGCGTCCGCGTCGTGCGCGTACGCGGCCTTCACATCATCCAACAGAGATGATGTGGGTTTGCTCGATCGCATGGCGTCAATGGCATTGACGTCAACAGCTTCTGCATAGTCCGGCCGACGTGATAACGCGTCGGCCACCACATTCAATCTTCCGGGTTTGTATTCGACCCGGAAGTTATACTCCGCAAAGAATGAGAGCCATCTCGCCATTCTTTGTGAAATGTGTGGCGACTTCACTGCGGTGCGCAGTGAAGCATGGTCGGTGTAGACCACAAATGGTCTACTCCCAAGCAAGTACACTCGGAACTTTGCGAGTGCATACTTCATGGCAAGGAGTTCCTTGTCATGCACCGGATAGTTGCGCTCAGCTGGCTTCAGCTGACGCGATTGGTAGTAGACGACACGATCACGGCCCTCGTGATCGTGCTGCATCAAAGCACAACCGATCGCGAAATCGGATGCGTCACACACTACGTGAAATGGGCGATCTTGGTCAGCCACTGCCAAGATCGGTGCCTCAGTCAAGCCCCGCTTGACTGCATCGAATGTTTTTGGCAATCGGTTGTCCACTTCCACACAGCTTCTTTCTTAAGAAGCTGTGACAGCGGGCGGATCTTGCCCGCATAGTCCTCCACGTACTTGCACAAGTACGTGGCCAAGGTACTGCCTCAGTTCCTTGACACTTGAAGGCGTTGGCCATTCATTGATCACTCTGACCTTTTCCGGGTCAGGGCGAACACCATTCTTCCCTACGAGACACCCGAGGACGGTATCTAGCTCGCCCCGAAGATACACTTCTTCAGGTTCGCGTAGAGCTTATGCTTTCGCATAAGCTCGCGAAGCTTCCGGAGATGCACCCTGTGCATCTCTACGTCGGTCTTCCCGTCCACAGCCTGGCTGTAGATGAACACATCATCGAAGTAGCTCGGTGCGAAGTCGCGCACCGAGCGCAACAAGTGCGTCCCGCACCTGTTGAGGGTCGCAGGGGCGTTCTTAAGCCCCTGCGGCATTACCAGCCATTCCCAGAGCATGCCGCTTGGCGTGCTCACTGCCGTGAGAGGGATGTCGCTCTCACGCATTAGGATCTGATCGAATCCGTCTCGCAAGTCGAGAGCACTGTAAACGGTGCTCCCGGCCATCGAATCGATGATAACATCTTTTCGTGGTATCGGCGCCTATGCCGGTACCGTCGCATCGTTCAGCTTGTTGTAGGCATGAACGATGCGCCATCCGCCCTGTGGCTTCTTGACACAGAACGTCGGAGCACTGTGCGGGACTTTGATTCCCGCACTTGTCCTGTTTTACGACGACTTTCAAAGAAGTCGTCGATCGCTTTCACTTGCTCTCGCGGCAGTGGCCACTGCCGCGTGACACAGTACTTCGTGCCCGGCACGAGATCAATCTCGTGCTGAATGCCCTTATCCTGCGGAAGCTCCGCAGGAATGTCTTCCGGGAGTACGTCTTTGTACTCCCTCAACAATTCGTAATAGGGACTCGACTTCAGCGAGTCCCAACCTTGTTCCTCGAAGCGCTCTCGCTTCGTCTTCGCACTGAGAGTGTCTTCACTCTCAGTGGTACTTCCCATGAAGAGCTGCCTCAGCTCGTCCCTCTCGCTCGCCGTTCTTTCGCTGTCCGAAAGAACGCAGACTTGCTCGATGCGTCCATCGTGCAAGTCGCGCGTGAAGCGCTTCCAGCTCATGGCTGGAAGTGAAGTCAACTCCGACGCCGTCGTCGGAGGACTAGCGAGTTCCATGTCACGATACTGGAATCCAGTATCGGTGCGCGTCAAGACGCTTAGCGTCTTGACATTCGGTGTCACCGCCGCAGTCTGCCCAGCAGACTGCTCTTGTTGCGTCTCGGTCCCGGACCGAGACTTGCGCAGCGTTTTTCGCTTGCGCCGTCTTCTTGTTGTGCGGAGCCCGGCTCCGCATAGTCGTTCTCCTTGTCCAGGCCCGGCCGTGGACAGTCGTTCGCCGGCGGACCCTGTCCGCGGGCGCGCGGTATCAAGCCCGTCTGCACGGTAATGTGTCCCTTCGCCGGCAGACCCTGTCTGCGGGCGCGCGATATCAAGCCCGGCTTGGTCGCATGGCGCTTCGTCGTGCAGCCCGGCTGCACGACAGCATGCAAATTGCGTCAGTGCGGTACGTTTGCAACTGTCCGCACTGTTTGCAGCGTCAACTCCCGGAGTTGACACGCCTTCGTCACCTCGACGCCATTCATTGGCGGAGCCCCTCATGACCGAGGGTGCGTCGGCTCCCGGAGCCGACGCGTCGTTGTCGACTTGACCGCTTCGGGTCAGGGACTGTCCCTTGCACGCTTGAACGTGGGTGTTGGTTCCCGGAACAAAGTTGTTCGACGCGCCTGAATCTACCAAAGCTCGAAGAGAGTCACTCGCTCTCTTCGAGTAAACCTTCAAGATGACTAGGTTTGGCCTGTCATCTTGTTTCTTGCAGTGAGAGCTGGTCTCACTGGGGGCTGCAGTCCTCAGTGTCGCGTGCCCGATGTCGGCACGCGCGACTGCATTACCAGTAGGACGCCCCGCGCCTACTGGATGTTCGTGTTTTTTGTTGGTCCGCGGCGATGCCTAGCATCGCCACGACGGCCATCTCCAGGGGGCATGGGAGCTGTGCACTCCCGTGCAAAGTGACCGATCCTTCCGCAACGGAAGCATCGCACGTTACCTCCCTGCTGCTGGTAACCAGCAGTTGTTGCATTCGAGAGGTCCATTGGTTCCGGACCCCCCGACCTCGCTACCGGGCGCGGTTGCGGCCTCGGCACGTTCACATGCAGTTTAGCCTGCCGCAGGCTAAACTCTTCTTGCATGGCAAGAGTGATCGCAGCTTCGAGAGTACTCGGGTACTCTCGGAAGAGATAGGTCTTCACAGGCCCATCTCTAAGCCCTTTCATGAACGTGACGACCTTGGTCGCCTCGTCAATTGCGTTAGTCACGATATTTGATACCAAATATCGTGCACGCTGCGCGTAAGCATGGACGTCATGCTTACCCTGCTGAAGGTCGAGGAACTCCGCCCTCGACCGGAACTCGTTTTGCGGGGGCTCAAACGCTTGTTTGAGCTCCTCTTTGAACACTTCGTACGTGCTGAAGCACGTAGGATCTGAGAGTCGGTGTCCGCACGCCCAACTCCTCGCTCGTCCGCCAAGCCATGACATAGCGAACGCAACCTTTGACAGCGGGTCGACGATGCGTCGAGCCGCTATGGCTGTGTCGAGTTCGACAAGCCATCGGAGGAGAGGTTCGCCCTCTCTTCCCACGTAATTGCTTACGCTCAACTTTAATGGTTGAGCACGCGGTGTCGTCCCTGACGACGCCGTCACTGAGGAAGCAGCGTCACGCTGCTCCTTCATGATGAACCCCAGAGCAACACCATGTTGCTCCGTCGGCGATAGCGTACGCAGCATCGTAGCTATCGCCGCCTCCCCAATGACTGTTGACAGTCGTTGGAGGGCCTCCCACTCTGGGTCAGACAGGTGGGGGCAGTCAGCGCGTGCAACATGCGTTGCAGGCATATTGGAGCTCTCCATGGGCACCTCCGTGCTCATGGGGTTCTCGACTCCGCGTTCGTACACCGCGTACGAACGTCAAGTAGTCGGTCGTTGGACGGACTACAAAGTGCTACCAGGTGTAGTGGGTCTAACTTGACTCACTACTTTAGCTTACACGTTGCGCAACGTGTATGAGGAAGCGTAAGTACTTAGTAATTACTTAGGTTAATTATATTTGAGTACACAAATATAAGTTAACTTAGACAAGACTCCAAGTAGCTAGTTTAAGGTAAAATGAGAACTGTATTGCTTGTAGATTGATCTTCCTCTAAAATCTGCTAAAAACTGTTTATCATCTATGAAAGGGTTGACAGCGGCTGGCTGTCAGAGCCCCGCGAATATGCATATTCTGATTGGTAGAAAGATGCTGCTTTCTACCAATAGGATCTTTAGTATGTGTGGACCACTCACTGTGGTGGTCCACTTCAATGTATCCATCGGTGTGTCTTACACCAATGTGAGGAAGTATCCAAAACGTTTAACAGATAACCTATCTGTTAAATTCACAAGTGGCTTGCAGCCACTTGTACGTGTAACCCCGTTACACTCAGTGTCGCGTGCCCAATGTCGGCACGCGTAACTGCATTACCAGTGGGCGCCCCGCGCCTACTGGATGTTCACGTTTTTTGTTTGTTGGCGGCGATGCCCGGCATCGCCACGACGGTCACCATTGTAGTGCACGGGAGCCGTGCACTCCCGTGCAAAGTGACCGATCCTTCCGCAACGGAAGCATCGCACATTACTTCCGTGCTGCTGGTGGCCAGCAGCCGTTGCATTCGAGAGGTCCATTGGTTCCGGACCCCCCGTGCTCACTACCGGGCGCGGTTGCGACCTCGGCACGTTCGCATGCAGTTTAGCCTGCCGCAGGCTAAACGCTTCTTGCATTGCGAGAGTAATCGCAGCTTCGAGAGTACTCGGGTACTCTCGGAAGAGATAGGTCTTCACAGGCCCATCTCTAAGCCCTTTCATGAACGTGACGACCTTGGTCGCCTCGTCAATCGGGTTAGTCACGATATTTGATACCAAATATCGTGCACGCTGCGCGTAAGCATGGACGTCATGCTTACCCTGCTGAAGGTCGAGGAACTCCGCCCTCGACCGGAACTCGTTTTGCGGGGGCTCAAACGCTTGTTTGAGCTCCTCTTTGAACACTTCGTACGTGCTGAAGCACGTAGGATCTGAGAGTCGGTGTCCGCACGCCCAACTCCTCGCTCGTCCGCCAAGCCATGACATAGCGAACGCAACCTTTGACAGCGGGTCGACGATGCGTCGAGCCGCTATGGCTGTGTCGAGTTCGACAAGCCATCGGAGGAGAGGTTCGCCCTCTCTTCCCACGTAATTGCTTACGCTCAACTTTAATGGTTGAGCACGCGGTGTCGTCCCTGACGACGCCGTCACTGAGGAAGCAGCGTCACGCTGCTCCTTCATGATGAACCCCAGAGCAACACCATGTTGCTCTGTCGGCGATAGCGTACGCAGCATCGTAGCTATCGCCGCCTCCCCCATCACTGTTGGCAGTCGTTGGAGGGCCTCCCACTCTGGATCTGACAGGTGGGGGCAGTCAGCGCGTGCAACATGCGTTGCAGGCATATTGGAGCTCTCCATGGGCACCTCCGTGCTCATGGGGTTCTCGACTCCGCGTTCGTACACCCTGTACGAACGTCAAGTAGTCGGTCGTTGGACGGACTACAAAGTGCTACCAGGTGTAGTGGGCCTACTTTGGCTCACTACTTTAGCTTAACCGTCTCGCTACGTGTATGAGGAAGCGTAGGAGTTTATTATTAATTTGAATTAATTATACTTGAGTCCACAAGTATAATATAAATCAAATAAAACACCAAATAGCTAGTTAAGGTAAAATGAGAACTGTATTGTTTGTGAATTGATCTTCCTCCTAAATCTGCTAAACGGTTTATCATCTATGAAAGGGTTGACAGCGGCTGGCTGTCAGAGCCCCGCTAATATGCATGTCTCTGATTGGTAGAAAGATGCTGCTTTCTACCAATAGGATCTTTGGGTAGGTGTGGACCACTCATTGTGGTGACCCACTTCAATGTATCCATTGGTGTGCCTTACACCAATGTGAGGAAGTATCTAAAACCTTTAAAAGATATAATCTGTTAAACCACAAGTGAGAAATGTCATGCACAAGTGACAGTTGTCACTTGTGACCGTTGTTATGCACAAGTGACTGTTGTCACTTGTGTGTGTAACCCCGTTACATAGGATCTTTGGGTAGGTGTGGACCACTCATTGTGGTGGCCCACTTCACTGTATCCATTGGTGTGCCTTACACCAATGTGAGGAAGTATCTAAAACCTTTAAAAGATATTTATCTGTTAAACTATAAGTGACGATTGTCATGCACAAGTGACAGTTGTCACTTGTGACCGTTGTCATGCACAAGTGACTGTTGTCACTTGTGTGTGTGTAACCCCGTTACAGCGAACGCCACCTTCGACAACGGGTCGACGATACGTCGAGCCGCACTGGCTGTGTCGAGTTGGAGAGCAAGCAGAAGGAGGGAGGGGAAGCTAATGGCGACGATTCTACTGCTTCTGGATCCGCTGCGCAGTGGGTAAAAACAAGCCAATGGAGGAAAGGCTCGTCCTCTCTTCCTACGTAATAGCGTACGATCAGTTTCATGACAGAGCACTTGGTGTCGTCCCCGACGACTGAGGAAGCAACATCCCGCTACTCCTTCATGATGAACCCCAGATCAACACCATGTTGCTCTGTCGCCGATGGTGTTCACAGCATCGTAGCTACCACTGCCTCCCCAATGACTGTTAACAGTCGTTAGAGGGCCTCCCACCCTGGATCTGACAGGTGGGGGCAGTCAGCGCGTGCAACATGCGTTACAGGCGCATTGGAGCTCTCCATAGTCACCTCCGTACTCATGGGGTTCTCGGCTCCGCGTTCGTACACCCTGTACGAACGTCAAGTAGTCGGTAGTTGGGCGGACTACAAAGACCTATCAGGTGTAGTGGGCCTACGTTGGCTCACTACTACGGCTAACACGTGTGCGAACGTGTTTGAGGAAGCGTAAGGTTTGTCTTTAACGTGAAGTAATTATACTCGAGTCCACGAGTATAATTTAAATCAAACAAAGACACCAAATAGCTAGTTAAGGTAAAATGAGAACTGTATTGTTTGTGAATTGATCTTCCTCCTAAATCTGCTAAACGGTTTATCATCTATGAAAGGGGTTGACAGCGGCTGGCTGACAGATCCCCATTGACATGTATGCCAATATTCGGTAGAAAGGTGCTTCTTTCAATAGAACCATTGGGTGTGTGTGGACCATCCATCGTGACGGTCGATCGTTGTATGCAGCCATTGGTGTACCTTACACCAAGGCGAGGAAATATTTAACCTTCGAACAGACAGAATGTCCAAACAACTGCCACGTGTGCTGCAGGATCGATCGGAGTCATGGTCCAGCCCACCATCCTCGGTCCCGAGCTACCGCCATGGATGGAAGCCTCACTTGATCCAGGTAATGTGATCGGAGAGCAACAGAATGAACAAGCAACGCATGGCGAGCCGCGCAGTCAAATCTGCAGTCAAGACCCTATGGTGGCAGAAACGCTACCTCCTCAAGAGGAACAGAGCGGAGGTCCAGAGGTGGAGTGTCAAATATTGAAGAGGTAGCCCTCGTGACGCGATTCAATGAAAACTAGTTTCACCAATTAAACCAGCGAACGAGACGAAGCAACAGACGGTCGCACTATCCAACGGGTCACGTCCGAAGCCAGAAGAGACCATCGGCCCGGAGAAAATATTTCTGTCGGAGGTAAAGGATATGAACCAACTCTGAGAGGGGAACTTGTCGACCCATGGATATTAACACTGGGGGAACTGTTTGCCGACCCGTTCAACAAGGTTAAAGCCGACAAAGACCGTGTACTGACATGGAAGAAGAGGCACCCCAAGCTTAAGAGAGACGAATCTGTGCAACTGCTGCGGTTCTTCAAAGAGGCCTTCATCAAGGACAAAGGCACATACGGTGATTGGGCGAAGTATGCTTCGGTCATGTCGCATGATATCTACAACACGAGTTGGAACTTCAAAACCATCGTGCGAAGTATGCTTAGTAAGATGGAGTGGGCGCGAGCACCCGTGCTCAATCAGTGGGTGGATAACGTCAATCAGGGCTAGCAAAGCGAGGGCCAATTACCTCAGAGCGTGTACAAAGCAAGTTTAAACAGTTCATGTTCAACCCAGCAGTCTTCTCTCCGGCGGATATCGAACACCTCACGAGGATATGTCTGCAGCGAGACGCCTCAAGTGTGGGGCGTAGAATCCGTGAGTGTACAGAAGATGAGTGGTGGACTGGTAGAGGGGAGTGTTGTCGGCAGGAAAATGCCAGAGTTCGTCAAGAGCATTCTTCACTCGGTGGGGAGATTGAGGCTGTATCGCACGATTCCAGCTCAAGTTGAGGACGAACTTATGCTTAAACTCGTCGGATATGGAGATATTCCGACCAGTAGGCACAACACGATGGCGCTGGACGAAGATATTCTCTTGGCGGCCGAGTTAAAGTCAATTTAGCGGAGCTCCACACGCTGCTCAGTCACACTAAATCCATCGGTTACTATCGGGCCCAGAAGTCGTTTCTTTTGTTCATTTTCAATAGGGAGACGGCTTTGAAGCACCAGATGACCGTTGTATAGGGGAAGCGCGTACCGGCTAGGGAATGCGCACGAACCGACCTCGGGATCGGTAGAGGCAGCTAGGAAAAGACTAGCACCACGGGTGGAGTACGATATGAGACTGTATAAGGTCACAAGGTTCCTTGATATTGGTCGATTAACGGCCTTCTTTCGGTAGCATCTGGAAGCAGAATTCGACTTCAATAACTTGGATATCTGCAACACCAACTCCAGAACGTCGAAGGTGTGGCGATTAACAGTCAAGCAACATGGGTGTCCTGACTTTCTAAAAGGGATCGTGCTGTTACTCTGGATTGGAATGAATATCATCCTCAGCCACCCCGATGTTGGGTGGCACCTGGAATGTCGCGCGCTACGCGTATGCCGACATGCACTTTCAAGGCCCCAGGAGCCTGGTGGCACGTGAGCAGGATGTGGTGCATTTGGTGTGTCGTCCGTGGTTTTCATCAAGAATGGTTTGATCTTGGTTTTTTGCCGGCATCGCTCGCGCGGATTCAGAGATTGGGGGTTCCTTTTTGCACGACGCTTGCGTTCCGTGGGAGCTTGACTGTGGTTGAATGGTCGAATTACCGGTAGCTTCTTGCACTTGATCGAGGTGTCCGAGGTGTCACCAGAATTTTCATCAGAGTCGGACTGCGGCTTGAGGGAGCCTCGCTTTCTTACTTGTAGTCCATCGCATCCGAGCCGAGATCGACACTCTCCAACGGCTGGACCGTCGGTGAACCGTCGGTGTTGAACATGTCGCTCTCGCTTTCGTCTTCTAGTTTCTCAGAGATACCATCGCAGTCGTGCTTCATCATGTACCCGAGTAGATGCTTGCCGTCGATGGTCGCATACGGGGTCTTCCACGTAACGGAGTTCTCAGCATCGATGAGGCGTGGGAAGTCGCCGTTTGAGGCTTGGCTTGGGCTCATAATCTATGAAGATTAGAGTAAGAGCGTAGGAACGTAGGGAACACGAAGTAAAAGAGGGGAAGCTGTCAAAAAACCAAGTGAGCTTTATTAAAGACTAAGAATTCCTGCATGAGTGTAAGAGATGGCTGGGGTCGAGGCCAAGTGAACCTAATGCTATGGTTCAGTGTATATCATAGTAAATACCAGTCTAACAGCTTTAGCCTGGTCTAAGATGACTGGTCATCGGCGTTAGGATACAGGGTACCATCGGTCAGAGATGTGAAGTATTGGGGCGCGGCAGTTGGCTTCTGGCGTGTCCCTATTCCTCGTCGCAGTTGAAGTAGGGCTTAAAGGCCTCGAGATCTCTTAAGTTTTGTATAGCCTACTCTAGCCTATATGTAATAGAGGCTACGCCTGGGCGCAGTTCTCTCCCAAATACGCTCAGTGGGCGATCAGTGTTTTTGATCGGTCTTCTACGTTCAATCAACAAGAGGGGCTATTTCAACACCCAGGACCAACATCAGACACACACGTTGGCCGTCTCTTCAAACATTCGGTGCGCATCAGCGCAGCCCGGTTGCACCGGAAAAATACGCCCGCGACGTACCCAAATAAAACGACGTCTGTCAGCTTAACCTGGCCATCCGTACGCGCCAGCCTGTTACTCAGCTTGAGGTCATCATGCACGATGCCCTTCTTGTAAATGTAGTCCAACCCGATCGCAGCCTGGTGGAGCTTTCCCCACGCGTACCGCCGTTCGTTGTCTTCCAAGCGAGCGAGAAAGAGGGTCAATTTGCCACTTGCAATATTTTCATACACAATGAACGGCGCCAAGTTGGCATGCGATGCACCGAACATGTTCAGAAGGGTTGGGTGTTATGGATATCAAAGTGAAAATGAGTTTACCTTAGCTTGCCACACCTCGCTACTACTTACAACTATTGGTTGTCGTTGCCAAGGGCAATGTTTACTCTATTCTTAACCGTTGGTAGTAAACATGCCCTTTTATCATATGGTGCCCTTTAACGGTAAGTGTTGTTCTTCTGCTGTAAAGAGTCATAACGTGTATCACTTCGGATATGCTCTTATATCCGTTACACGACCCCGTTTCAAAAGCTTCGTTACCTTGCTTGTGAAGACAGTCAGGTGCAATGTGCCCTACCTCCTTGCAACGGTGACACGTCGCCGATTTAGTCCACGTGCGGTCGACATCGTCGCTGCCCGCTCGTACATGGTGCGATCTCAAACAGGGAGCCCCAGTCAATGGCTTCTTCTAGGGTTCCCGGACACTTCTCATTGATGAATCAGCACGTATCGCCGCGCAGACCCTGCTGAAAGTAGAACCGCTTCTTAAGAGGTGAGATTGGCTCTATGCACTAGATTAGCAAGTTCTGGAACTCGGACATGTAGTCGTGGTAGGTGTCGTGTAGGAATTCACGAATTTACGAGCCCTTGTCCCATCGGCTTCGACAAATGCGACGAGTCCTACCAACAACACACGCTTCCCTCGAAAGGTAGGCGAAAATATTGTCGGGATAAAACCAGAAGACCAGATCTGATCCCTTGCACCGGGCTGAAGTTGTGCCGGTGTCGAAGTCTCGGTCAGGTAGGAAGAGTCCACACAAAGGCACCGCCAACGGGGGGATGCGTAATATAAATTCTTTCACGCTTAACCCATTGTAGTCCCTCAGAAAAGAAGGATACCGGGTCGTTCAAGGCCTATTACAAGGGTACCAAGGTGGATCCTCGGTGAGAAATCAATACACTGGGAGCACCGCCACACACCCAGGAACACGTAACACGTACAGGGAGGACTCTTTACCTCCCAACACTCGGCCACTACTCACTCTTGACCTTATCAGGGCGAACGCTCGGTTAGTATGCCTTAAGTTCACCGGCAGAGATACCCCGCGTCGGCCGATTGTATCCAGACTCCACGGAGAAGCTAGCTAGACTTGCCGTGGACGGACTTAACCTTGTGTGGCTTGGGGAGAATATCATGCTCTGATTTAATAGTTAGTGGCGGTGAGGCCTCGACTATAACTAATCCATAATGTCTATACAAATATATAATGCTAACCGAGCTTTCGGTCTGATCCTACATCCGGACAAGTTTCGCCTTAAGTACGGATTCCTAATATGAGGCAAGATGTGTAAGCTCTATGACTATCTGGAGAGCTTGATGGGGATTTATTAGGGTCCACAGTCACTAACTAGCCCCCGTCACCCTAGAGCGGTAAATGAGTGCAGCCGATAGGAGATCTCGGTAAAATTTCTCGCAAAACCTCGATACCGTTAGTCCTCAGCGCGGAGCTCTTGCTCCACATCCAAAACTCAACATCACATAGGAGCCGTGTTGGCGCAGCTTGCACACACGACGCCTGAAATCAAACTCGAAATCGCGGGAGCGGAAATGCTTCCGGATATCGGTTTTACACAGACCCCCGTCCGTGGGAGTCCGTGCGCCTGGTAGTGCTTGCTGAAAGCCCTATACCAGTTCATAGCCAACAAGCCCAGATTGCCCGCGACGATGGACACGAAGGTGTCATCTTCCGGGTCTTGCGGGATGCCGTAAATTTCTTCTATGGCAAGCAGGCACCAGTCGAGGTCCTTGTTAAGATTAATTTGGTAAGTAAGTTGGGGTCCATGTGCTGGACGGGATATTTCTTTGGGAATTTCTCCATGCGCCTCGTGCCTCCGTCATTTGCGCGGCAAAGCTCTCTTCCTGGGCTTACATTGATTGGACGATGTGCTCGATAGACACAGGGTGTTCGATAACATGAGTAATCGAAGGCGGGAAACAGCGCGACGGCGAAAGCGGGCTCAAAGACTCGATCGGGAACTTGGTGTGCGCGATGGCGATGGAGAGCCTGAAGGCTGGGCATGCGGGATCTTGGGCTTGGACGCAAGTGCTTCTATGTTATGGATATCAAAGTGAAAGGTGAGTTTGCCTTAGCTTACCACACCTCGCCGCTACTTACAACTGACGGAAATTACGGAATAATACCCCGGGCACTATTTAATAGTACCTCTCACAAAATCTCAAAAGGTTACTCTGTATTACCAAAAGGTTACATCGCTACCTTAGCTTACTCGTCGATCAGCGCAACATCATCAAGAGCGTCGTGCAGCTCGTCCAGGTTAAAGTCGTCCATATCCTCGTGGTCCTCGTCAGCGGCTTCCCAGCTTGTACAGAATTGCTCACCATACACGTCGTGCTTCGCAACGTGCCAGTCCAGGTAGCTGTCTGCAAACCCAGCAGCAGAGACTGAGTTAATGACAGTGTTGCTGTCAGTGTCGCGCCATGCCTTCCTTACCCACTCACAAACCACAGCCACCGCCGGCATGCGCGGGTTGCCGAAGCGAGTGTACTCGACCTTGTCGCTCTCCTTCCAGGCGTTGATCTCCATGTAGAGTAGATCCTTGAACGTTTTGTAGATACCAATATCGCCTGCTTGTAGATAGGGCGTGAGGCCCCAGGAATGACGAACATGTTGATCTTGCGAGTCGCGCATTTCGCTTTCACATCCTTGGAGATGTGAGCGCGCATCGAATCCCAAACCAGATGTTTTCTTTCGCGCATGTCGACCAGCGGAAAAGCCAGATCAATCCAGCGCTTGAGCAACGTGCTGTCAACCCATGCGCGCGGCTGATGAGCCACGTACACCCCACCAATTTTAGCAAAAGTGGGTGAGGCTTTGCCTTTCCAAATCAATTGAGGTGGAAGTTTTCTGCCTGTGGCCGATACAGCCAGCACCGCCGTAATGCGCATGGACGAAAACCCCGTGGAGCGTACCACAACGTGGCGACTGCCGGTTATGTCCACAGTCTGGTTGCGCGCATCTTCGAAGTACACGGCCGTTTCATCCATCAGGATGGTGCGGTTCAAGCCCATGGCAGGGACAGCGCTGCGTAGGAACTTCATGTAGGAAACCGCGCGCTCCACGAGCGTCTCGTCCGTCAGGGTGGTGAGGTTCGTGTGTCGCCGCAAGGAGAGGCCGTAGCGGCGCATGAAGCCGGTGATCCAGTGTGGGGAGGCTGCAAAGCCACCGAACATAGCATCGTCATCGTGGTGAGAGGCATATGTCACCCTGGCCATGTGACCAATCCAGGCGCGCGTAACCTTTTCCTTCCGTAGCCGCTTGGCGACGATCTCGTCGTACAGGGCGTCCTCCATGGCAACCGAAAGGGGACGCCGACCACCACCTGGAAGCCGGCGCATGCTTGGGTCTGCTGCTAGCAGCTTCTCACGATCGCGCCACCACCGTCGCACGCTGCCACCGTCCAGCTTCAAACCCTGCGCACGGAAGTGCCTGATGGCTCGGGTAGGAACTTGGCCGCTTTCGCTCTCGATCCAGCGGAGAACCTGCTGCTTGCGCCAATTGCTGATGGAGATTCTTGATGGCATTTTGCCGAATGAGGCGGTGTTGGGGTGCTGCGAACGTGTGCAGGCAGCGCTAGTGAATGGCTGGGGCTGCGTTCTATAGTGAAGTGAGGTGTAACAAGATGACTGGTCATCAGAGCAGGGTAGGGTACGTGAGTTACTGTAGGGTTACTACCGGGTTACTCTGAGAGGGTACTATTTGGGTAGAGGGTATTAATCGGGAATTTCCGTTACTGGTTGTCGTTGCCAAGGGCAATGTTTACTCCGTCCATGACCGTTACTAGTAAACATGTTCTTTCACCGTATGGTGCCCTTCAACTGTAAGTGTTGCTCTTCTGCAGTAAAGAGTCAGAAAGTGTATCACTTCGGACATGCTCTTATATCCGTTACGTCGGGTGGCTCATTTCGTACAGCAAACTCAACTCCTGCTTCATCTTCAGTAGGATGCCTTCGTCCGCAACCACATCATCACGACGAAAAAACTTGACTAAGCTTACCACCGGAGTAGATGTCAGCATCAGCACTCCACGAAAAACAGAGCCGAGGGACCCGCGACCAAATGGTTTCGTCTCAACGGTGAATTCTGTGGCGGGCAGGAACCATGAGGGTAGTGGACCTAATGTTATCGTTGATATCGCATCGATAGTCTTCAACATCGAGCTCATTTGCTTCATTGACTCCTCACAGTGCTGGTCACTCCGTCGCTCGATTTCAAACTTTAGGGCCAGCCAAGCTTCGACTTGGGCTCGTGGCTCTTGAAGCTCCTGATGAACAGCAGCGTTGTCGCTTGTCATGACAGAGAGCAATTCTCTATCTTGCTCCAGTTGCTCTTCCCAGTCTGTATGCGATTCCACACCAATCGAACGGAATAGCCCAGAGATTTCTTCTGCGTTCAGCACGCGCGGCTCGTCGACTAAAAATTGGTGGGTAATGACCCGATGAACGAAATCCTTCGTACGATGACAGTCAAGAAAACGCAGATACCGGAACACTATTTCAGCGTACTTATCAACCAGATCCTTGGAGGAAAGCGGCCCCGTCAAGAGAGTTAGGTGAAAAGGGTCTGCAGTTTGCCGTACAAACGTTCGCACGAAGTTTGGCCTTCTTCCATTTGACTGCAGAGCTGCGGGATAGTTGAAAGCACTCGCTCAACCGAGGTGACTTCGCGGGCAAGCTGTGTGCGCGCCTCGCTCATGACTTGGGTGGAAAATATTTGCTCAACGGTAGCGCTTAAGCTTACGAGAAAAAACCGATTTGGCTTTCAAGGACAATGCCAACTGGAAATGTGGGATGCGTCGTGCTAACGGTTCAAACTGTAAGTAGCCATCCATTCATCGTGATGCAATCCTTACCCTTAACATGCAACAGAACTTACAGCCACCGCTTGTATTTGAAAAACAGCACGATGAGCCCCGCCAACACGATCATCACTGCCCACCAGATGAAGTACCCGTAGTGATACCTGGTCTCGGGAATATAGGGGAAGTTCATTCCATAGACACCAGTGAAGAACTGCGCCGGCAGGAAGATCGCTGCAATGAGCGCCAAGATGTAGCTCACGTCATTCTGCTTCGACGATCGGTCGTTGTTGAAGTCATCCACGAGGCTCCGGCAGCGATCTAGGTTGTGCTCGCACTCCTCTTCGATCGACGCGAGATCCTCCTGCACGTCGGTGAAGTACTGCAACGTCTCGCCTTGGTAGTCGTTGGACGCGATCAGCTTGGAAATGACATCTCGCATGGGTTTGCAGTGCTTCTGAAGGCCCTTGATCTGCTTCGAGCAATCTGCGATGCGGCTCAAATCAAAGTATCGCTGGTCCAGCGACATCAAACGCTCAAGCATGAGTAGCTTGGCGCCGAACGTTTGCGAGATCGGCGACAGCTCGTGCACACAAACGTCCATGATCGTGTACACGAGGAACGCAGTGCTGTGCTGACGCACTTTTGAGTAGGACACGTGCAGCCGCTGCTTCAGAGCCGACCACAGAGTATCTCCTGAGCCCTGGACACTGATGAGGACGCCTTCCATCACGTACAGACTGAGCTGCTCCGGTGGAGTCATCACTTTGCCGACATCCAGCTCCTTGAGTCTCGTTTCGAGCTCGGATTGACTCATATTATCGAAAGGCGAGTCATCCTCGGGCAGCACGAACTGCGAGGCGCGGTACATGTTCTGGTACGTCTTGACCACGGACCAGTGGCACGGGTACAGTATCTGGAGGATGAGGAACGAGTGCTCGTCGTACTTGACGTACTTGGGGCGCTTGAAGGCGGGGCCGAGCGTGTCTTCAATTGCCAGCGGATGCAGTCGATAGCGGACGGAGAGTCGACGCATAAGCAGCGTGTTGATCCCTTCGACATTGATCCAGCGGACCGTAGCCCAGTCCGGTTTGGTGGAGTAGATGAAACCTTTGACCTGGTTGATCGGATACACGCTGCGGATCCGGTCCGGAGAGTACTCGATCGAGCCCAGCTTCACGGGAGACTTCAAGCTGTCGTGCAGAGCTGGCATCGAGCGCAGAAACGAATCGTTGAAGAGCTGAGCCAGCTTGATCTCCTGGATGGCGCACACGAACTCTTCGTACGAGATATCGCCGCTCTTGTCTTCGTCCACCACGTCCACGAAAGCTTGGAACTGTCTGTCGTTGTCACAAGCGATGCCCATTGCCTCCAAACCACACCGGAAGCCTTCGTACGATAGTTTTCCCTGATCTACATGTAGAAGTACAAACGTCAGCGATGGGCACTTGAATGAAAAAATTGATCTTCTTTTCACGTACCATTGGGTTTGGACAGCGAGAAGAGCTTGGTGATCTTGGCATTGGTGAGGTCGAAGTGCGGGTCGCGGATGGAGAAGTCGTCTTCGGTGTCCACTGCGCCGAGAGTATCGGACCACTTCACTGGGTCTGCAGCAGACTCGGTACTGCCAAACGGGAAGATGTGGAGGATGTCCTTGCCGTAGAGCGTGAGTGGGTGCACCGTCGTGTTCGCTGGTGGAGTGGCCGGTGTGTCTGTCGATTTCCCGGGCGAGACGTCCGGCTTGGCACCGGAAGTGCTGCGAAAGCTGTTGCCGCCTCCAGTGCTGCCAAGCAGAGGAGTCAACTCCGAGTCTCTGGTGTTGGCGACACTGTCACCGGTCAAATTGATGGCGACACGTCGTGCACTGCCGTCCACCCGAGCCCCATCGTCCGAGCCCCAGTTTGTTGGCTGGTAGGTGGTGGGGATGTCAGATGCTGCGCTTCTCAATGGATTAGGCTGACGAGAATTGGCCGACGATTCTTCCTGCGCTACGATGGCGATCGTGTCGGTGTCTGCGGAGTTGCTACGCTGCAGCAACGCACTTTTCATCTTGGGGGATGCTGGGCTTGAGCTGGTACTTTGGCGAGTGCGATGTGGCAAGCGCCGACCATGTTACTGGATACCCTCGGATTCTTCTGCCATGATTCACACGATTTTCATTTTGCTCTTTCGTTGTGCTATGCGCACAGGCGTGCAGTCCTCGATGCAGGAGCCTCGCCTTCGTCTATCTGTTGCCTTAGCGCTGACATGGGGCAAGATCCCACACAAATGGGCTGAGAGACTTTGGGTGGATGGCAGATCGTCGAACAGCACACTTGTGTATCGGATAGCAGTCACTATGATAGCAGTCACAGTGACTCACACAGTGAGTCATCCGTAGCGCGCGACTACTCGAGGCTGCAAGCACTTGAGCACGAACAGCCGATGATCTCGAGGCGCTCCATGGCGTCTGCGTGAACAGCTCCGAAAGCAACTGGGAAAGCATTGCGAGCTGTTCGCGGTCGTGCTTGGTGGTTGGAGACTCCAACTACGGAGTCCAAGCACCAAGTGAACCGGAAGCAGACACGCTGGTGCATTATTGGCATCGACTTCAACGTGCTGGAGACCAGCGGCCCTGATTCTTCCGTTGCCCAGGCCAACTGGGACCAGGAATTTGCTGCTGTGCAACCCGTTGCTTGCAAGCAGGACGCGTGCCCCAACGGCGAGGCGACCGAAACGATTTATGTGCGGTCCGCCTGCAATCACCTGCTGAGTCCTCGAGCCTTTGCGTGGCACGGTGACACCATTGCGTGGTGGCCGACAGGTGCACGAATCACACTTGATACCTGGGCCCAAGATCGCGTTTCGCACCGAAGATCGTTGAGCATGAGCTGAGCACGCTGGCAAGTTGCAGTGCGGGGCCAGCACGACGAGCAGAAGGCAATCGCAGGCATTGTCCTGGCAGTGCCATAACGTCGGAGAGCTCGTGCATGCTGCAGGCAGCTCTGCTGTTGCTCAGACGCGGTACTCGATGGGACATGAGTCACGTGGTCGGCCTGACCTGCTTGAAGTGTTCATCGCCGTGATGACCGAACTCGAACAGCCCGACGACTGGCCTTCGCACGTGACTCCACCCTTCAACCGGGACACTTCACGTTCCCCTCAACGGAACCAAGAAAAAAAAAGCTGGTATACTGTACAATTCCGTTCGCTGTCAAGGCTGACGAGCTGCTTCTTGTGCCCACGACAGAGTTGCCGACCGCCACCAAACGCCCTCGCCTCCAATGGAGGTATGGAGGCTCCCTATCTCGTAAACAACAACCAAAATTCTCCCAGAGAATTCTGGTTGTTTGTATGTAGACCTCCAGCCATCTACCGACATGAACACCGCCGCTCAAAAACACCAAACGTTGGCGACGACACCAATTACTGCAGGCAGACGGCGAAGCCGGCCGAACACCAAACAGCACGAGAAAACGCACTCGGTTTCACTTACGTATAGAGCAGTCGGTAAGCCATCGATCGACACGATGTGGCTCAACTAGACTCCACGTGACGCCCGCATCTTTGCCACCCCATCTCTTTCCGCAGGATATCCTCTCTTGCATCCATTTTCATCTGCAATCACTATAAACCCTTGTGTGGCTATGTGGCACGCACACATCGCCGGGTATGCGTTTCACTAGATCTTCACCAACCGTCTCCTCCTCCCTTCCATACCCTTCTCAAATCGATCATCTCAATCGATCCTCACAGGTTTGCATTGACTTCCGCACGAACGGCTTCCTCTCAAATTTTATCTGAACCCGTGCATTACTGCGTCCAGTTGGAAAGTTCGGAGCCTCCCACCGTTTTTCATGTCACTCGTGAATTCGCCTCACACTTAACACGCCGCCTCCATGACGCGCATGGGCGTCGAGGCGTCGTCTTCGGCGAGCGATTGCGCGGGCTCCAGGGCTCCTCCGCCTTCGCCGCCACCTGCATCGTACACAGCTGATCCCGCTCTGTCGCCCGGTATCTCTCGTTCGTCCTCAAGTTCCTCCTCGGGCGCCACAGTCGACCTCGAAGTCATGCATCAATCCTCGACGTCCCAGCACGCGTCGCAGGCCCCCAGCGCCGCCTCCAGCGGCAGTTCGGCGCCCCTGCGACTGGTGAGTGTGGGCGACGCCAAGAGCAGCTCCTCCGCCGGCTCCGTGGGCTCGGACGGCAGCTGCAGCGACGACGCCGTGGAGATCGAGCCCGTGACGCCCGCGCCCACGGACTGGACGGCCAGCGACCGCTGCCGCTACTACCCGGTGCGCAGCGACGGCTGCACGGAGCCGCGCAGCTGCCGCGACTGCCTGAACATCGAGTCGGGCGACGACGTGACGTGCATGGTGAACCAGTACGGCCGCTGCGTGCAGAAGACGCGGGCCTCGTTCGTGCGGGCGCTGGACTTCCGCTTCCAGGAGCCGTCCAACGGCGGCGCGCAGTGCGACGACCAGAAGGTGCAGTTCCCGGCCGACGAGGTGGACTACTGTCCGTACGGGGACCGCCAGTGCAAGGCGTGCAAGGACTCGGTGTTCGGCGACGTGATGCAGGGCCGCATCAACGGCTCGCTCACCAAGTTCTGCTACGGACAGGGCGGCTGCGTCTGCATCGCCGTGTGCGAGGCCCCCATCTGGAAGAGCACGGTGGGCCAGACCGTGTGCAACGGCACCGTGGTGAACAAGGACTTCGACAGCCAGCACGCCAACACGTACGGCGGCTCCAATGGGGCCGACGGACACGGAGGACAGCCGCTCGCCAACCTCCTGGTCGAGGTCGTGGGCGCCATCGCCGCCGTGGCGGTCGTCGTGGCCGCCGTGCACTTCGCCCGCAAGCGGCGCCGGACGAACGACGACGCGGCAGCCAGTGGCTCCAGCTCCGGCTCCAGTGGACAGACTGCCGGCTCGCAGGAAGCAGGGGAGGACGCTGACGGAGCTGTACCCATGGCGGTGCCCGTGGCGCCCCAGTTGAGCCTCTTCGGATGGCAGGCCATGAGATCCGAGCTCATTGAGCGCGAGCAGCTGCTGCTCGCAGGCGTCGAGGACTTCTCCAACGTGCGCACGGGATACCTGCAGCTGCTGGACGTGGACGCCTCGGCGCCTCCGCCAGAGGAGGACGACAGCTCTGCACCTGTGCTTTTGGTGCCGCTGGCAGGGGCGTCCGCGCCGTCCTTTTCACCTAGAGGAGTTGCGGCTTTTGCATCAGCGCCGTCAGCTCCGCCGGTGTCGCCGTCGGCCCCGCCGGCTTCCCCCACCCTCCTTGAAGAAGAACTATTGTGAAGTGTAAGTGCTGTGGATAGTATTTATTAAAATGCCACTTACTTTACTATGTATGCCGGGGTTGCTGCGGTGTTTCCAGCGGTGAATCGACCACCGACTTGCCGTCCGACGTTTGTTCGCTGTTCGTGGTTTCTGATGTGGGCATTTCGGAGCTCTTCGATTCCACGCGCGGCGGCTAACGGAAAGCTTACTCCCCCCGCAGGATTACATGTATGTACCGGTACACGTCGCGATTTATCAGCTGGAGTCGCAAATACGGCTGGCTTTCGCTCTTCGGATGTGGAGACTCAGCAGAAATGGGCCATCCGGCACATCGGGGGAGCTTTCCTGCGCGCCAGCGGTCTGGACGTAACATGCGCTCTTCCCAAGGTCTCCCATGTCTCGAGGTCGAGCGCTGCGCTGCTGTGCCCATAGTCAAATCCCGTGTACTTGCCCCGCGCATCGGAAGCAGAGCAGAACGGAAAACATCGGCTGACGCCCCAACGCTCCCTCTCTCCAGTGAAGACCGGCGCGCTGCGTGTCTGGAATGGCTCGCCTCCACTTCTCGAGGTACAGCGAGGACGCAGAGAGCAATCAGAGCGACAATGACAACGCGAGCAGCACAGGTTTCAATCAGAGCCGCGGACTGCCGACCTTGAACCGGAGCGCGTTCGAGCACAGTTTAAACCGCAGCGGCGTCGATCAGGGCTTGAACCGCAGTGGGTTCGAGCGCGGACTACGGATCGACAGTGTGCAGGTCTCGGCGATCCCGATCCTCAGTCGAGCGGACAACCCCTTTATGAGCTCAGTTGTGATAATGAATGGAGCAGAGTCAGGTTTTGACAGTCCCGGATGGAGGAAGGCGGAGGCAGAGAATGAAAGAGGAGCAAGGCTGCCGTTTCCAGCTCTGTCCAGGAAGTTTGAGGTCAATTTGTTCTCCCGCTGGCATATCGGGTTGCTGGTGTCCACACACTTTGCTGGCATCCTGATGATGTGCTTGAAACGCGGCGTTATACCGCTGCTTGAGCACGAATTGAGGATGAAGCCGTACCAGTCGGACGCGGTTACGGTGCTGGTCATGCTGCCGTGGTCGTACAGCTTCATGTGGGGCTTTATATCGGACGCAGTGCCTATTCTCGAGTCCAGACGCAAGGCGTACATTATTCTAGCGTGGATGCTAACGATGTTGGCGTGTTTCGGTATGGCTCTACTCGACCAGTTTGTTTCGTACCGAGCGGAGGAAAACGATGTCACCACCGCGGATATTCTGAAGCATTCCGACTCGCTCATGGACCTGTACATGCTTTTCCTCATGCTCGCGAACTTCGGGTGCATTGTAGCGCTGGTTGTCGGGGAGACATACGTCATTGCGCAGTCTCGACGCGAGCGCATGACTGTCCGAGGAACAGCACTTGCGACGCTGCTTATTACTCAATTTACTGGCGAGTTGGTCGGTCAGTTGATTTCAGACTACGCCATCTTCGACATCTCGAAGCGTGAGTCCACGGCGAAGGTGACAATCCGCCAGACCATGCTGTTTTGCGTGTTCTACACGGTCGTGCCACTGATAGCGCTCTGCACCGGCTTCTTCGAGAAGGCCGACCCGCCACCGATTAACATCGCGCGTGACCGCTACAACCGCGCCACGGTCGGGAACTTGGAGACGTCAGCGTCCGAGCTGCAGCGAGCGTACATGACCGCAGCCAATTCCTATCAGCGTTTGAAGCTTGCGATGCGTGGACACTGGATTAGGTTGCGGAGTGCCCTGGGCAGGGAGTCGACGTCACGCGTTACAAATTTCTTGATCGGCTTTATTTTCCTGGCAGAGTTTTCGCTGACATACCCGACGAATCGACTGGAGGACTGGTGCGGCATGACGCCCAAATATGATTCGATAAGCCGCACGTGGATGGAAGTGTTCTCGCTACTGCCCGCTATTCTGTGGAAGTACTGCTTCCTCAACTTCGACTGGCGTTGGAGCGTTTTTGGCAGCTTTGTGATCATTACATTAACGCCTCAGCTCGTGTTTTACCTAATGGCGACGCTCAACCCCGCCGCGAGAAACATCTCCATCTACGCTGTTGTGTCGGCGCTCACAGGCTTCATTCGCAGCTCGCTCGTGATTCTTGAGCTGGCTATCGCCGTGGAAATTGCGCCAGTTGGCGGTGAAGGTGCCTTCGTTGGTATCATCGTGTCGATAGCCTCGAGCATGCGTCTCCTGGCCAATACGTTCTCGAACGCCATCGGCTTCATGTTCAAGGACGTCCAAACCTCAGCCAACGGCAGAATCGACCCGGACAGGATGCAAGTGGCGTTTGCGTTGGTGCTTTCGCACATTATTGAGATCCTAGGTCTAGTCGCCCTCGTCTTCCTCCCCAAGCAAAAGCGTCATCTTCAGCGACTGCATCGCTTCGGCACCAAGGACGACAAGCGAACGGTGTGGTGGATCCTCGGGTGTCTGGTCTGCTCCTTCATCGTCAGCACGGTATTCAACGGGCTGGCGCTCGCACCCAGCACCTCGTGCATGGTCATCGTGGGAGGAAGTGGGTGTTGATAGAGAGGTAAATAGCATTAAATATCATAATGAATATATACAATACGCGGCAAATGCTTGGCAGGTTTCAAGGTGAACATGTTGGCAAACTTAACTTAGTCGGTCATTGCACGACGTTATCCCGCTGCGCAGATTGACATCTCCAGTGCGTCTTTCACGTATCCGCTCCAGAACTGCTCGTCGTTATTCGTGATTTGAGCGTCATCAGTGAACTCACGGTTAAACGCGCAAAATGCCCCAAACTCGAAGCCATGAAAGGTAACGAAGGAGTCACGCTCCGCCATTAGATTTGCTGGGACGTAAGCAACCAGCGCTTCTGGCTTGGTCTGCACAATAATGTGTTTGTAGAGTAGATCGCACGTGGTCGTCTTCCCAGAAAGCGGAGGCGCACGGATGAATAAAACCGATAAGCGATCTAAATTCCTTTTTACGGTGGTCTCTCGCATTGTCCTGAACGTCGATGGAACTCCTTCTTTGGTCTTCAAGACGGAATACACCACTGATGCGTTGAACCCCTGCAAGTCTCCTCGGCTTGCGCTGACGGACTCAGAAGCCGTAGAACCCCAGCGCATCAACATGGTAACGTACTTAACTCGTGTTTATATTAGAGCGTCAATTCACTAATTCGAAGTACTACTTAGTTCTATGGGATTCTAAGCTAACTACAGCCACCACCGCCGACGATAGCCAGGCACGCTGTGCTGGGGATAATTGCCAGCAAATTGAACACAGCACTAATCAGGAAGGCGAATCCGAGCGAGCCAAAGACCCACCAAGTCGTGCTTTTGTCACCCTGGGCACCAAACCGGTTCAATCGCTGGAGTTCCTGCTTCTGTCTGGGTAGGAAGATGAGAGCCACGATGCTGATCAATCGGATCGAGTAGCACAAACCGAGTCCGAAAACCACTTGCCCACTCTGCTCTGCCGAGTCGAACAGGCTAGGAGTGTCGAACATGTATCCCAGCACGTTGGAGAACGTTGTGGCGAGCAGTCTCATGATGCTGCTCATTGACACGATAACACCTACGAAAGCTCCTTCACCACCGACCGGGGCGATTTCAGCTGCGATGGCGGCCTCCAGGATGACCAAAGCACCGCGGGGGAAGCCTCGAAGTGCCGTGATGACCAGGAACGCTTCTTGGCTACGCATATCGGGTTCCATTGCCGCCATGAAGAAGAAAATGACTTGAGGCAGCATCATAACCAGCAGCAAGCTGGTGGAGATGCACCACCGCCACTTGCAGTTCAACGCGCAGTACTTCCACGCTGCTGCCGCTAGCACGTACATCGCCTCCATCGTGATGTTGCTCGATGACTTCGCCTTGTCCGTGAAGTTGCACCAAATCTCCAGCTGAGCGTGAGGGTACGTGAGCGTGAACTCGGACAGGAGCACGAAGATCATGAAGAACCGGATGACCCGCGTTGAAGCCTCTTTCGCCAGAGCAGTCCGCAGTCGAATCCAATGAACACGCAGTTTTTGGAAACAACTGGAAGACGTGCGTCTGATCTCCTCTTGAATGAAGATGTGCGATTCATCCACGACGTAGTTTGTTTCTCCATCGTCGATCGGCGGCGGGTCCGGGTCTTCGTAGAATAAGGAGATCAGCATGAACAGCGGCACCAGCGAGTAGAACATGAAAAAGAGCGCCGTCTCTCGGAACGAAACCAGCGGGGTGAGCCCCAACTCGGTGATGTTGAAGATGGCCATGTCGGACGCCAACTGCCCCGCCAGGTTGCCCATGAATTGCGTCAATATCAACGTCCCTAGCGCTCTTCCTCTCTCCTCGAGCGGCTCACGCCGAGTCTGCGCGACAACATAAACCTCTGCGATCACTAACGACAAAATACTCCCGAAACTGGCCAACATGAAGAGTGCAACGTAGCCGTCGATCAACGCCACGCGATGTTCGAGCGCCGCCTCCGTCGCCTCCAGATCAGTCGCCGAATTATATTCGAGCGTGTAGTTGAGAATCGCCATGGAGAAACACGCCACAAGAATCATTGCCCAGCCCGCGATAATGTACGCCTTCCGTCGAGAACCTAACAAGGGCATCGAGTCGGAAAAGAACCCCCATGCGAACGTGTACGACCACGGCAGCAGCATGAGCACGTTTGTTGACTCCACCTGATAAGTCTCGAGCTCCAACTCTGCCTGCAGCAGCGGCAGCAGTCCTCCTGTCAAGCACGTATGGAAAGCTCCAGCGAACAGCGTCGACACTAAAAGCCCCGCGTGGCGATACGAAATGAAGTTTATCGAGCCTTTCGTGACTGCCCCGTCCTCCGAGGGCACCGAGCTGGTCGCTCCATTGATCGAGATCCCCTCGCCACCGAGCCTTATGGTCTTGGAGTTGATCATGGCTCCGTCGTAGTCAACCACCGCACAGGTGCTGTCGAGCGGGTCGTTCTGCCTGGAACTACTGATGATGGGGATGTCGAATGCGTTGTCGCCTCTCCTGGTACTGCCGGGCACCGTGGTCGCGTACGAGTCGTCCATTGCGGTATTCCTCCTCACGTCATAGTTGAACCGTTCGCGACGATGCCGTCTACCGGTGGGTGGTTGATGTCTGTGTGGGGTGGGGGCTTCCAGACTCTTTTTACTGCTCGGAGGTCTTCGGAGGCTTGTTCTAGCGGGTTTGGAAAACGAGTCGCCGTTGCTGCTGCCACTGCCACCGCTAAATAACATCCGCCGAACCATTTTCGACGTTGGCTCGTTGCAGTTCTGCCACGCCGGACTCGTTCAGCCGGAACCCTGGCGATTGCAGACTGCAGCAAGTCGGAATGTGGTCAACAGGACACTCGGTGCGCTAGAAGAGACCAACGGCTGCTGCAGATGCTCAAGCCAACGTTCGGTCCGTAATCCCGCCACCAGCGTGGGCTCATCGTTTCTACATCCCGAGCTACCGGCTTGCGATTTGAAACCCGACACCGGCCAATGTGCACGCTGGTCACCCCTTCATCTGTTGCGGCGGCAATTACGCCAATCGAGACTGGAAGCTGCCGTGAAACCAGGTGCCTGCCCCACGACGCATTGAACCGCAGCGCTGGGAGTGCAACTTGGGGCCACCGAAGTGGTCGTGACGCCCGTGGCACAGTGATGTAATGCGGCACGGGCTGTTGTGTGCCGCATTACATCGAGAGTTAAAACGTGGCTTTGGTGGTCGTCCGGGTGAACGGTGAACCACGCGAGGGCAACCGCTTCGGAGACCGATACCCCCGACGGCGTCAGCGACGTAAACTTTCTCGGCACCAAAGGTTCATTCAATGCCCGCTCCATGGCCAAAGTCGACCGAGGCATTTGGACTCCGGCTCGCGTTCGTCTTTCGTCGATCCAGACCGTATCACGAGCATAGGTAAAGCCTCCCGGCTCCGGCCGGAGATTCGCTGATCTTTCAACAGGTACATGTGCGCGTCGTGAAAGACTTTCTTATGATGACCGTAGTGTCGTCCTATTCGTCGTTGTGGATGACAACGGGCAACCCCTGACTCACTGCAGGACACGATGGTAAATTTTTGATCTGCTTTGGATACATACCTACCAGGCTGCCATTCAGCGCTGTAGCTCAGCAACACTGGAGATGTGAGCTCATCGGTGTGTATTTCAATCATACTAGCTTGTTGAGTTCGTTTCTGTATGTGTCTAGAAAGAGACTGCCTCTTCTTGGTCAGTAGGTGGATGTACGCCGGCATCTCGATCGATGCCAGGCGCTTATAAGTTAGGTAGGTTGTTGATACGGTAAGCATGGACTACCGTTCTTCGAGCACCGCGTAGTTGAAGCCGCGCTCGATGGACATGCTGGAACTGGCGATGCTGCTGCTGTAGACGCTGGCCAGGTCCTCTCGGGTACCTAGGAACGAGTTCTGGTCGCTGATGCTCACGTCGTCGCCAATATCGCTGACTCGGCGCTCGCGCTCCAGCATCGCTCGCAGTCTGTCGGCGACCTGCGCTGCCGTGGGTCGCAGCGTCGGCTCCAGCGTCAAACACTCGTGCATGAGCATCGCGATGCCGCGCGGACATCGATCCGACAGCGACGGGTTGATCGCTCCGGTTCGCAGCAGCTCGAGCACTGCGCTCTCGGGCAGCGGCTTGCCGTTCGACAGCGTCACCTCGGAGAACGGCAGCTCGTGGCTGTCCAGCTCCGACAGGATGACGCCGAACGAGTACACGTCCACTGCCGTCGAGTACTGCGCGTCTCCGGACAGCACTTCGGGCGCGATCCAGCGGTTGGTGCCGATGGAGCCCGTCATGGCAAACTGCTCGACCGGGTCTTCGTCGTCATCCTCGCCTTCCGATGAGTGAGCGATGCCGTAGCGACTGACGCCGAAGTCCGCCACCTTGGCCGTGTACGTCGAGTCCAGCAGCACGTTGCGAGACTTGAGGTCGCGGTGCAGCACCGGTTTCGGCTGCCGCGAGTGCAGGTAGGCGAGCGCCTCCGCGATGTCCAGCGCCATGGACAATTTCCTGGACCCCCACGCGCGCGCGCGGACGTCGCTGCGTGTGCGCGCCAGGTATTGGCGCAGGTCGCCGGCACTCATGAACTCGAGCACCATCTGCAGATCGGACGCGTTGCCCGAGGCCCCGCCGCTCGACTCGAGCTTGGACGGGGTCGACCACGCCACGCCGTAGAATGCAACGATCTTGGGGTGGTTGAGCGCGGCGAGGAAGCGGATCTCGGCCACGAAGCGCTTCATGGCGTTGCGCACCGGCGACCCCTTCGACTTGGACTTGGAGCGCGTCCGCGTGGTCGACGCGTTGGTGACCACGGTGTTCCCGAGGCTCAGGCGACTGTGGCGGCTGGTCTTGCGCCACGACTTGGTGCGGGGCAGCGCTGCCGGCATGGGGGGCGACAGCTTCTTGACCACGACGGTGTCGCCCATGTACGTCGCGAGCCACACGGTTCCGTAGGCGCCGGCGCCTAGCGGGCGGATGGGGGCGATGTTCTCGGCGTCGATCCGCCAGGACGTCAGCGCTTCCTCGTCCTCCTTGGTGAGCGTGGCGCAGGCGCCGGGGCCGCCTTTGCGTCTCGAGATGTGCTGGTAGTTCGGCATGGCCGCAACGCCGGACTCGAGGTCGGTGCCGTCCTGCAACTGCTTCCTCTTCTGGCGCTTGCAGCAGAAGAACATGACGACGGCGAACGCCAGCAGCAGGATGAGCGGGATGCTGATGCTCAGCCACAGCTCCAAGGCCCTGTCGTCGCTCGATTCGGAGGCGCCGCTGGAATTGCCACTGGATAACGCCGACGAGCTCGACGAGCCGGACGAGCCGGACGAGCTGGACGAGCTGGACGCCGTCAAGTCCAGCACGTCGTCGATCTGAGCTTCGGCCTCACCTCCTTCCAGCCATCTGCGCATCGCTCGGGGATTTCGGCTATGGCAAGTGGACAGGTGGACAGGTTGGTGGGTACTGTACTTTTGGTACGGAGGCAGGATGGACGCTCCTGGTCAACTGAAGCTGAAGCTGCCTGTACTGTGCGTACTGTTTCTTATTTGCGGTCTTATTCGCGCGTGGTGGTGGTGGAGGTGGAGTGGTGTCAGTCAGTTGTTTGCTGTTTGTGCGGTCGTTGGCTTCCGTCGGCCAGCGGCCCAAAGCCCGAGTGCGCCGGTCGGCTTTCTCACCAGGCGAGTGCACATACTGTACGTACGGCTCGAGCAGAGACCGACCGCGGAGACTTGACCAAGCGACATGTGCACCGTAGGGATTCGCGGAGGAGCATGAGGATTGGCCCCGTTACATACGGATAAAGTGAATCGCGGCGTTGCACGGGCGTCCGTTCCAAAATTCAGGAACTTGTTTTATGTCATAGAACTGTGATACTGACTTTAATCGAATAGATAGAACATATAATGAGAGTGCTATAGAAGGTAGTTAGAGGCATATTGCCTGCGCTGCGGCATATTTTGGAGTCCAACGATTTTTTCGTGCCGACGACTGCACAACTTCTCGAGTCCATCGTCTTTGACAGCACCCGCGGGGTCCGAATATGACGGCGGCGGGGCCGTGGCGGTCTGGCGCGAGTCTGTGTTGGCGCTTTGCGCATTCTTATCGTCGATCTCGTCCACGAGGTGCATTTTGTCACATGCGCAGCGTGGGTTGCATCGGGCTCCGGATCCGGCTTCGAGGGGATGGAAATCAAGATTTTAGTCGAGCAGCCACGCTTCTTCTGTGATTCAAGTCGCGGGTTTCGCCGCTCCATCTCGTGGCTCAAGTGGATAGAACCCCACTGCAAGAGTGGGTTTGAAAACGGAGGCAAATTTTTTTTTCGGACGACAACACCACACAGCGTCGTTCAGCGCGGGTGATTGATTCCGGTCATATCTTGTACATGTACTCCTGTCGTGGACAGCAGGTCGTTCGTGGCCGGAGGAGCCTGGAAGGTAATCCGAGCGCAAGTACACGCCCAGCTGGTTGCAGCTATGGAGCGCTGGGAGGACGAGCAGGCTCACACAGCCCCCTGGAAGATACTTGTTGGGGTTGGTGTTGCCGGCTCAGCGTGCAGCATGCGTGCACGTACCGTGTGCTCACATCGACGACGTGACATCGTGTAGATTCCGGTAGTGTGCGTCGCGATAGTCGGAGGAAAAGCGAGACGTTGCCCCCAATTTCGCAACGCGTAGAGAGGTTTTCAACTTGAACTGGGGCGGATCCATTTTTTCGACGTCGACCACCTCGCCGTCCACACCGCGTGGACGGACACCGCTGCCATAGAGTTCATCACTTCGCCGTCACCCGCCAAACCGAAGGGCGTGAAAATGACGGAGACCTGGTAACAGCATTCGCACGCGGCTTTGCGGGGGTCTCTTTGTGTGTGTGGAAAATCCGAGCACGCACTGTGCTCTCTCGGTGGGGAAGGAGCGAGATCCTGGACAGCGAAGACCAAGTCGAGCTGTCGCGCTGTCAGGGCGTGGCATTGCTAGCGAAACGTTCTCTCTTGTCCCCCCCAGCGACTGACAACGTGTTGTCGCCGAGTCCAAAGCCGTGAAGTCTGTGCACTGTACAGTTCGTGCGTTGTGGTCTCTCCTGGACAATTTAATTGTCCTTCGTGTGCAAGATTTGCCTTCGCTTCGCTTTCTTCATGGGTGGAGGGAGTCATTGCTAGATGTAGTGCCGCAGCGCTGTGATGACTGCGGTGCTGGACGTGGCGTGTAGTCATTTCGCTGGTGGGCAAAAGTTAACCTACGTCTTGAGATACGCCGGCTCGACCAGTGCCTGCAACGCAACGTTCCTGTCCTGGTATGATATCTCAAGTCGTGTGGTTCAAGTTCGCGCGGCGGTCAAGTGTAGACGCAGGAGAGCGATGACTCAAAGACCCTGCAACGCGGGACTCGCGCACCTGTGACACGAAGAAGTGTGCAAGATAAAGGTTGGTGTACGAGCGAAAGATCAGATTGAAGGACATCCAGCGCGTCCAGTAAACGACAGAGGAGACCACAGTCTTCATTCGCCAAGTCTTCACTCGCCAAGTTGCGGCTCAAGCACAAGAACCAATCCCCGACCAGTTCGACACCAATTTCAATGGACAGTGCGCTGCTACCGCACAGCGACTCGGGCGATGAGGACACGATCTCCATTGTGGCTTACGGTGCGACTCCTCCGCAGTCCGAAGCTCCCCGACCGGCGAACGAGAGTCGCAATTCGTGGAGAAGTTCTCCGTCAAACATCCAGACGAACTACCAACCACCGGACTGGGCCTCGGACGATGGATCTGTCGTCGACGGCAGTGCCAGACGCATCGCTCTCAGTGCGGGGACTGATGCCAACAGCGGTGCCAACTCCGTATCGGGACCGACTCCACCTCTGCCCGGAGACAATAGCTTTCGGAGCAACTCGGAGGCAAGACCAGATCCGACGGCGTCCACGAGGTCACCGGAACCTGCAACGACGCCACCAGCAGCAAGCACGACCATGCGCCCACTCACGCTGTACGGCAAGGATATCCTCCACATCATCCCATTCGGCTCTACGGCACACGAGGTGAACCCCGTCACATGGTCCGATACCCTCGGTGCTATCGATACCGAGGACGACTACTCAATTCGCGACCCGCACTTCGACCTCACTAACGGAAAAATCTCCAAGCTCTTCTCGCTCTCCAATCCCGATGGTAAGTGCCGAACGTGATCAGTTTGTATATCACTTTTCAGGATTTACTGACTTGTGTTGTGGATTTTAGAGAATGGGATGCTGTCTTACGAAGGTTTCCGCTGCGGGTTGGAAGCTATGGGCATCGCGTGTGATAGCGACAGACAGTTCAAGGCTTTTGTCGATGTCGTCGATGAAAACAAAAGTGGCGACATTTCGTACGAAGAGTTCCTGACTGCCATCCAGGAGATCAAGCTGGCTCAACTCTTTAACGACCCGTTCATCGGGACGATGCCAGCTCTGCAAGCCAGCTTGAAGTCGCCTGTGGCCTTAGGATCGATCGAGTACTCGCCCGACCGTATTCGGAGCGTGTGCCCGATCAACCAGGTAAAAAGCTTCATCTACTCGACCAAACCGAACTGGGCTGCCGTTCGTTGGATCAACGTGCAAGGGATCAACACGCTCCTCATGCGTCGGCTCTCCGTCCGCTATCGACTGCACCCGCTAGCGATCGAAGACACACTGGGACCGGACGTCAAGCGCCCGAAGTACGTGAAGTTCGACGAGCACTCGTTCCTGATTCTCCAGACACTGCACCCGCGCAACATGTCGACAGTCAAGAGCTACCAGCACATGTACCGCGCTTCGCAGTTCGTGCTGCCTGAGGACGACTCACCTTTCGACAACATGAGCGCCGGCGAGCTTGAGTCGCGACTGAAGGAGCTCAACGTGGGTCACGTCATGTCTCCACCACAGCAGCTCAGCCTGTACGTCATGGAGGGCGTGCTCATCAGCGTTCAGGGTGAAAACACGCTCTGGTCATCCTTGAAGCAGCGGCTACACGTGTCTTACTCCAAGGTTCGACAACACAGCACGGCGTTCCTGATGTACACGATCATGGACGTGTGCGTGAACGAGCTGTCGCCGATCTCACAGACGTTTGGCGCCAAGTTGCTCATGCTCGAGCGCTTGATGATGTTGCAACCTCGATATTTCGACTTGGGTCGAATCGCTGCCTGCTCAAAGCAGATCAAGGGGCTGCAAGTGCACTGCAAACCCATGCGCGAAGTCATCTCCAAGCTGATCACATCGGATGACTACCAGGGCGAAACTTTGCAGTACTTCGCCGACGTCCAGGAGCACCTCACGACGATCGAGGAGGAGTGCGAACGCAACCTCGATCGCTGTAACGGCCTCGTGGACGAGTTCAACAACGCCCGTGCCTCGCAGCAGAATGACGTGAGCTACATCTTGGCTCTCATTGCAGCAATTTTCCTGCCGGCACAGTTCCTCACGGGTGTCTACGGAATGAACTTCCCCTATATTCCCGAGCAAAAGTATCACTACGGTTACTTCGTCTGGTGGGCAGTGATGATCGTGTTGGCGGGGATCATCGTGCTGTTTTTCAAATACAAGAGGTGGCTGTAAGCTCTTCAGAGAAGATCCACATCCAAGCAAACGTATTACTGTATATCACTATGGCTACCTTGTCTGATGTGCAGGTTCTGGTCGTCGCCAGGTTCATCGTGCTGTCCTTTAAGTTTAAGTGGTGGTGGATACAGTCAGCGTTGCGTTAATTTACATTGAAAAAATGATTGAGATTATGTGTTGCAGTCCTTTGAGATAGTACTCGAAGGACTCATAGTTCAGGGCTGCTTTCAGCTCGTCCTCTTCCAAACCCTTCAGACCCGAGGAGTACTTTACATACTCCTCGCACTGGTCCAGATTTGAGACTTTACGTGCAGCTCATTTACAGAGGCTCTCTGACTGATGATGTTCGGGACATCGAACTCATCCTTCGTGATCTTGAGAATGTAGTCGTCTACCATGTTGACGTAGTCCTCGTAGATATCGAACAAGGGGGATTGCCTTAGCTGCGTTGGATGCACTCGGTTTAGCTCCAGCTTGCGCCACATATCGGACGTAGGTTTGGGTTGTTCATCAAGGCAGCGTCTGCCAGGTTTTCAAGACCCAATTCTGCCCTCACCTCCGTAGGTGGAAGCTGCTTCTTGGCCCATACTGGGGGTTGTGGAACTCACACAGTCGTCGTAGTACTTGAAGTTGGGGGCCGCTTGGAAGGCAGCTTCAGACAAGTGCTCCATTCCCAACTGCATCTTGACGAGGTGCGGCTTTTCATTCTTGATCCACACCTGGATCCTCGATTTCATCGGCAGCATTAGCGATACATGCTCGCTAAGCTTCTTTGTGGCTCGTGTCACGATCCGCTTTAGCGACCTGAATGTGTTGAGAGACTTGATTGACTCGGGCAGTACTCGCACCGTCGAATCTCCCCCATTGTTGTCGTCGCCAGCAGGGCCCTTGAAGGAGCCCTTGCAGAAATGCTGAGTGTGCCGTGTTCGTCACAAAATAGCCCGTGTAAGCCAACGCGCTAGCCGAAATGGTTGTCTTTGCCCCATTCCAGTCGCCTTTTCTTCTTGGCCGTCCCTCTTCCTGGGTCTTCTTCGTAAATGTGTGACAACGCATTCCACGCTTTAGTCCGTTGTCCGAAGGTGCCGGAGCGCTTGAGATTCTCTCACACCTCCTTCCGCCTCGATCTGCCTCTTGTTGTCGTCGTTATTAATCGCCAGCTGACCCAACACGACCGCCGCTTCTTCTTTTTGTCCATTTGTCCCTGTTGTCAGCAGACCGACAAAAGGAGCAATGGCCCCAGCGTTGGCGATCAACTTCCTCTTGGCGCTCGTGTTGGCTAGACGACCTAACACTGTCGCTGAAAACTCCCTTTGCATGTGCGTTCCTGAGCGAACAAGCAAGATGAGACTGGGGACGATGCCTCCCTCGACGATGGCCCTGACATTGGATCGACTGTTCCACGTGAGGCCCTCCGACGCGATCACGGCGTGCCCATGCTGCTCGGTTTTGCCCGTTCTAAGCAGATTCGCCAGCAATACAATCGCCCCGGTGTAGCGGATGACCATGCTGTGCTCTTTGCTGGCACCGCCGATGTAGCCCAATGTCGCCGCTGCGAAAGACTTTTGTACGCGAGACCCCAGCCGAAGAAGCTCCACGAGAGGCGAGATAGCTCCCGTTTTCGCAATGGCCAAACTGTCCTGTTTGCTGGCAGCACCCAGTTTTGCCAGGGCGCGCACCGCATAATCCTTTTGGGGTTGAGTTCTAGACTGAAGAAGCACCACAAGGGGAGAAATGGCTTCGTGACGCACAATTACCACATTGTTTGACTTGTTCTCGGCCAGAAACGATATTAACGCTGCGGCGCCTTCTTTCTGGCTATCGGTTCCACCTTGCAAGAGCGTCACCAAGTCTTGGATAATGTCTTCGTTAGCAATTGCTACGCAGTTGGAGCAATGTTTTCTTTTCTTGTAATCGTCGTAATGTTTGTCTCCGAACCTACGCTCACGCGACCTAGCACATAAGCAGCCAGACCTTTTTGATCTCCCGTCCCCACCTGCAGCAGCTTCAACAGGTAAGAAATCGTTCCGTCATGTGCGATACTACTCGTCGTAGCGAGATCGTCAGCAAGATTGCCCAGAGCGTCCATGGCCCAAATCTTCAATGCCTCGTTGCCAGTTTGAAGCTGCTTAACCAGAGGATCAAGGAATAAGCCTGTCTGGAGCAACTTGCTGCCGCACACTTCTGCAATGCACGCGCAATGCATGGCTGGAGTTTCTCTCGGTCAGTTCCATGAAGTAGTGACTCGACGAGCGAGGAGCATTGCTCGCGTGTGGCGGTAGGAACACAGGTCTGCAGTGCATTACATTCAATCTCATCGAGCTTTGCATCCAACTCGGTGATCCAAGCTAAGCACCCCAAGGCGCAAGCTTGGGATAAAATGCGAGCGGCCATGCTTCACTTTTTCGATCAAAAGGGGAACCCCGTTAGCCTCATAAATCATTTTACGACGCTCGTCATCGAGACACGCATGGAGGAGAAACTCGAGGCGTTCCTCATGATCATCAGGCGTCGCTGTCGCGAAGTACACGCACGAGATCAATAACGCTGGAGTTGATAGTGAAGAGTGGCGAGATATACCGAGATACATGTACAGGACTAGGAGGCTGGAATTTGCGTTCAAATCCTTGCTCAGTGGCTTGAACTTGAGCTCCGCACTGCGAGCAGAACCGAGATCCGCAGGAGATCATTGAGAAACACACCTTGCAATCTCTGCCCCCACTTTCCGACCCACCGTTCGATTCTCGGCTTGCAAGGCTATTCAGCGTGTCAATGACATGCTGGAGTGTAACTCGCATGTCTGGATCCATACTCGTCATGAGGATCACCAGCTCCCATGCGTCGTCACTCAAGTGATCTGGCTGAGCTGGAATCGCCCCCTTCCTGCTGGTATCGGGGATATCATCATCACTTAGATGAGCAAAGGGAGGCCCACCAATTATGCACATTGCGAGTGAATACACATCCGAAGCCACAGTCGGCGGCTGTTTCAAGCACTCAGGCACCATCGTAAACCTCTCGTTGCCAAACTATTCTGTTCCAGCTCGGAGAGAGAGGCACAGGCGCACATACCGCTCAGACCGACGTCAGACAACTTTGTGTGTCCATCCCCACCAGGATGTTGTTCAACTTCAGGTCGCCGTGGACGATGCCTTTCTCATGGATGTAGCCCAAACCGAGTGCTGCCTCTCCACATTCTCTTTTTATTCTCTTCCGAGCGTGCGAGGAACGAACCAAGGTCTCCATTAGCCGCGTCTTCACGCACAATACGGCGGAGAGCTAACGTGTGAAGCTCCGAATATCTTGACGACATTGGAGCGGCTGAGCTGATGAAGAAAGGTTAGTTCCTTTTCCATTCCAAGCAGCGCGCGCTCATTTACCACCATTTCATCCATAAAAACACATTTCACCACAATTTTCGTCCCTGACCCCCCCAAACCGCGATGTACCGATCCAAATGATCCACGAGCGAAAGGTTTGTCTTGGAGCTCCACTACAAAGCTGGGAAGAAACAAATTCGGTAAACCTCTCCGAGTAATTCGGGTCTCGATAGCAATCGTTTCCATCATCGATCGCATCCTCTCCACTGATTCCGTGTCATTCCTCGCTCTTTTCTGCTCAATCTCAAACTTGAGCGTCAACAACGCTTCGGCTTGAGCTCGTGGACTCTGAAATTCGCTAAGAACCACAGCGTCGTCTTCAATAGTAGCACGCATAAACTTTTCAAGAAGTCGACTGTCTTCAGTCCATTGCTCGCTCCAATTGGCCGGAGCTGCCACGTCGAGCGCCTCGAACACTCTTGCAACCTCCTCATTGATGCGACGAAGGTCCTTCATCACTTTAGCATGTTCCACAACACGGAATAGTAGTATTTTATTGCTGGAGCGTTGCAAGAATCGGAGAAATTACGTGACGACCTCCACGAAACTGGTTCAATTGCTGCCTGGACGGCGGGCGGCCTTCTCGTTCCATTGCACCGAGTTCGTGGAGGAGGTTCTCCAGACGATTGTGGACACGCTGGCAGGCAGGTAGCAGCTCGTGCATTTCAAGACATCGCTCCTGTATTTTGGAGAGGGCTCTCGAGACTGGACCCACGCCAGGGACGAACAACTCGACAAGCGGGCTCATTTTATCTGAACGGGGGGAGACTTGGGGATTTCACGCTTGGGGAATTGCGATCATCGAATCGCACTTTTTGTGCTGGGACTGAAGCATCAACATCCATGACATTGGCTTTATGCCTCTCCACATCTGAGCCCTCAGCAAAATGCGCAAATACATGTGCTGCCAAAAGATTTTGATTGTCGTCTCCAGTTGTCAACAGTGTGATAATCGGTGGAATAGCGCCCACCACATTGAGTGTCTCGTGGTCGTCTGCTGCAGCAATACGCGCATGCTAAGCCACTGCATTCAGTCACAGGCGTAGAGTACAAATCGGAGGGGGCGGTCGGTACTTCCAGCACACATTCCGCGGCACGCCATCGTACATCGTCCTCTGTTGTTGCTCACTTCTCGGAGAGCGTGGATCATCTGTGCATGACTTTTAGACCGAAATCCGCGAGCTTCGCTTGGCCAGCGGCTCCGTCGAGAATGTTGCTCAATTTCAGGTGGCCGTGAGCGAAACTTTTCTTGTGAAGGTAGTCCAAACCTAACGCAGCATCTTCCACATATTCTTCTAGTTGTCATGCGAGCGCACCAGAAAGCAGCCCAGGTTCCCATTGGTCGTACCTTCATAGACGACAAAAGGTGGTGTGCTGACATGCGATCCGCCCAGCTTCTTCACCACATTGGGAATGCTTGTCTCAAGTTGGGCAGGTTGCGTCGGCTCAAGCCTTGAGCCGGTACAACCTGCCCAACTCCTCCACCTGAACCTACACATCACCAAATGTTCCACCGAGAAGAACTCCACCACCACCACTCTCCCCAGTCTCCATCATCACACCTCGATGCACTTTTCCAAAGTGTCCTCCAAGAAGTGGCTCGGACTCAAATTACACTCCATGAAGCGGCAAGAACCACGGCGGCAACGTCACGTCCGTCCTTTTCACGCCTGCACTAGTTTTCCCCACCAACGAACTCATGTGACCCTTCAGCATGTCTCAAAATTCAGCGCGCAGACCTCGAATTAGCATCTAAAACTTGACCCTGGAACTGGCAATCGATCTGCCAGCTTGTGTTCCAATCCCACGTCCAGTGCCTGACGAACACTCGGGCCAATTGGTCGTTAAGTTGCTGCAATCGTGTCGTCACTTTCTGATTTTCAGCGACCCGGAAAACGAGGCGCTTATTGTGATATTTTGTCAAAACTCCGATCTGGGCCCCTTCTCGCCCGTCGTGCGCAGCTCGAATTCCAGGTTCTGTAAACAGGTGAACATGCGCGTGTACAATGGTCGCGCCTCCTTCATACGGATGCATAGGCGCTGGATGGCAGGCAGTGTTTCGACGCTTGGCACCGCCAGATCGATGTCACCCAGCCCGCTATTGAAATCTGACTAGCAAATCCCTCTTTTAGTTGCTGCCGTAATACTACAGTACGTATGTACAGTAGCACAACAATGTCAAAACATTCGATGCAGTACTAGCTTGAGATTACCTCAATGAGATATTTCACGACAGTACATTTTTAGAGGAGTTACTGGTGGCAGACTAGCCGACAAATACAATACCTGGAACATTGTGTGGATTATTTATGTTAGACGTCCGGTGGATGAATTATGCTGGCAGAAGAAGCAAAGATGTTTGATGAGATTTGAGCGGACGGTTGTATAGACAAACGAATGTATACTAAATGATGTAGGTTACTGTACTGTACTAGAGGTAGATACAGAAAAAACGAGAGTGTAGTTGAGCTTTGCAGATATTTCTGCGAGTCTGATTTTGCATGCATCGTTTTCTAAGCATGCGGAAGTTCACGGAATCATAGATGTGTACCTCGAGAGAGAAGGTACCGCTAGTCTATCGAATTACAGTAGTTAGGTAAATTAATTTAAAGAACCATACCAGAAGTTATGTACATGTACCTCATTATGAAATATGTATATGTGGCAAAGTTTCAGTACATGTTCTTTCAAAGAACCTCTTTGCCATGAACTTCTCCGGATCGTGATTCCCAGGCTGAGGATATTCATGGGAGTTCCGGCCATCTAGAACCTTACCTTCACTATGAGAGACTAAGGGGTTTCCCACGAAAGAGAGTAGTTCCAGGTCTATGTGATGATGATTTTGTACATCTGTTACTTCGATCCTTTCTTGAGCTTTGCATTAGCGCCATTGCACAAGTTGACGACTTCAGTGGTTGGCGTGGCAGCACAGGATCGAGCGCTGCCTCGACCAGTCTCAAAATTATGCTGTGGTACCGCGTTCTGTTCGCCGTGGCGGTTACTCTTCTCACCAGCAGCGAAGCTCTCGCAGGCTTGGTTGAGGTGCCTGCGGCCATTGCGGTCAGCCCCAGGAGGTCCTTGCGAGCAGACAAACGAGCTGACGTGGATAACATCGCGAGTCACGACGACAACGGGGGAGTTGCTGATGACAACACGGAGGAGAGGGTGATACCCGAGTCCCTCAAGTCGCTCAAAACGTTCAAGACGATCAAGTCGCTCAAAACGTTGAAGACAATCAAACAGACTATGTCGCAAGCTTCCAAAACGTTTAATGAACAGATATCACCACTGTTGTCGATGAAGGCAAGAGTAAAGATCTGGTCTAAGAATGAGAAGCCGCTCGACTTCGTCAAGAAGCAGTTGGGAATTGAGCACTTGTCTGAAGCTGCCTTCCTAGCGGCCCCCAACTTCAAGTACTACGACGACTTTGTGACTTCCCAACGTCCAGTTTGGACCAAGAAGCAGCTTACACCTACCGAGGTGAAGGCTGAATTGGGTCTTGAAAACCTGGCAGACGCCGCCTTGACGAGCAACCCAAATTTCAAGTACTACGATGAATATTTGAACGGCCAAGTGTTGGTGTGGGGAAAGGAGGATCTCGGCGTGGACGTTGTTCTGGGTCGGCTGGGGTTGAGCACGCTGGCAGGAACTGCGCGTACAGAAGCTGCGAACTACAAGTACTATGAGGAGTTTGTGGCCAACCAGATAAGGACATGGCTGAAGGACGATGAGTCTGTGTTTGAGGTGATGGCGAAGTTGAATTTGAACCGCCTGTCTGGAGAAGCTCTGCTGTCCCACCCGAACTACCCGTTCTACAAGTACTTTGTGAAGAGCAAGTTGAAAATTTGGGCAGCCAACTGGGTCTCCTACGATGCAGTTGCTGCACGGTTGGGCCTTGAGAATTTGGCTGGACCAGCGCTCAAAATGCACCCTAACTACATATTCTACGAGAAGTACTTGGTCAAGGGTAGAGACTACCAATTTGACGGTTGGCTGAAACAACGCCGTTCCACATACAACCTCTGGCAACAGTTAGGGCTTGAACGGTATCACCCTACAGTTATCAGGCGAACGGTTCAATTCGAGGCATACAAGGAGTATGTCAACATGGTGGACGACTACGTCCTCAATCTGAGAGAAAATGGTGCCAAGGTACCACAAAACCTGATCACCACGGGTGTTTCCGACAGAGAGCTGCGGATGAAGACGCAGATTTGGACCAGTGCGAAGAGACCGGAGGAATACATCAAGTACTCACTCGGGCTGAAGGGTTTGGAAGGGGATGCACTGAAAGCTGCTCCAACCTACAAGTTCTTTGAGTACTACCTCGACGCCCGAAAGCATATTAAATAAAGGCCGGGGACTTCATGACGTTCTTCAGATGGCGGTGGATTGGAGCCATATACACCTGCAAGAGCGTTTCGCAGTGCTCAGTAGAACAGATCAATATAATTGGCGACGAAATTGGCGTGACAACTTGAATACTATTGAGCCCCTCCTGCCCATAACGATTAAATGACGGATGATTTACCAAGGACGGTCTGTCTAGCTGGTGGCACAAATATATGCGTTGTAATACGGTAATACTGTAACCAAAACCTGCAGGTCGACTTGGATTTTAATCTCCAGACTCCACGCATCAAGAAAACAACATACGGAATTTGCTGCACGGACAGTATTCATGTATTCCGAGACCAAGACACCGAAGGGAAGTTGTGTCCTAAGCGTAAAAAATTACTTCCATTTAACCGCGGCGCATTCGTTTCGAGGATGGCACCTCCATTTTTCCCAAGGCTTCCTGCGCGTTTCGCTTCAGCTGTTGGTCACCAGTCCGACACAATTCCTCTATTGTAGTAATGCCATTGCGCCTAGATTAGTCAGTTTGACTTTGTTGCCAGGGTTGCTAGCAGCAGGATTGCTCACTGCACGAGCTGCATGTCCTTTTCCAACGTCAGTTCCATCTCGAAGAAGTGCAATGAGCGGTTCTCCCACCTGAATGTCGATTTGTTCGCGTAATTGGAAGTCATGTTTAACATGCGTGTGCCGAATACTTCTTTGTGGCACCTTCTCCATCTGTAAGAATTCTCAACAGAGGCGGGATTAACCCTGCGCGTGCAATAATATTGTATTATAATACATAGGATCGCAGATAGCTGGGTTTATGGAGATGTTAATAAGCATTGTTGTCTTTCGTAAATGGTCCCAGATCGGACAAGTCCCAAAAGATACCCGAATTCGCAATTTCACCCTGAAATTTGGTATCGCTGGCCAAATTTGCAAGAGCTTGAGAAACGTTTTTTTTGTTGCTATCTTCTTTAAAGGGATCGACAAGAGCTGGATTAACTCCTTCTTGAGAGAAAGTAGGAACATGATGTATAAGTTTGCCACGCCCTGCGATGCGTAATATTTCATGCTCGCGACGCCTGATTCTTCTGGTCGTCAGTACCAAACTGAAGAAGCACGACAAGAGGCTTGATCGAATACGCAAGCAAGTTGCAGTTTCCGCCATCAACAGCCAAATTGGCTACCACCCGCGCTCTACAGGAAAGCTGCATACGGCCAAAGCTAGTGCCTTTTCACAAGGTTCTACAGAGAAAGAGACGTGAGGGCTGATTAATACCAATGACAACAAAGAGAAAGACGGCCGGCCAAAACCAACCGCAACGAGAAAACGGAAAGAAGAAGGCCCATTTGCCTTTCACGCTGCCTGAGGACCTACACACCTACGCTGATACAGATCTACCGTGTCTTGAGCGTGACCGCTTCGACGGCACAGTAGACCCCACTTCTTTGCGCTATATTCGGTGTTGGGGCGTAGAGCAAGCTGCCAGACATCCACTACAATTTTTTTCCTACGTCTATTTCGCGCAACGTACGAGTGCACAAATTGAGCGGACCATAGAACTTTTCATTTGACCAACCAGACTCAAAAGTCACTACTTTCGTGCATTAACATGCGGGAAGGTGCACCAGCGTGTCAGCATCTCCGTTTTTGCTTGGTGGCCATCTTCGACGTCCTCTAAAAAAGCAGCTTACTACTACTATTCGCCTCCGTTGTATCGAGAATTGCGTGTTTTCTCGGGCATTACGGAGGACGCTCACTGGTCATCCACGTCGTCAAGCATCTGAACGTGGAATAAAAGCGTTCTACGGACAGGAACAGAGATTGAAAAAGGCATCGCTGCATGTCTACTACCTATTTGTAATGAAGAAGTCACGAAGCGACTTCTTCAGCTTCTTGGAACTGCCTCTTATCAACCATGAGAGCAAGCGATGAGAGCGGTGTGTTCTCACAAAAAAAAGGGATGAAGATATACAGGGTAGGCTATTATTCCGAATTTGATTAAGAATTTGGACCTTAGATGGTCGAGTCACGAGTCTTGTAATGTCACGCTGCTCAGTTGATTTGCCAGCGATGAAGTCTTCAGGACACTATTAGGCAACATGGGCGAAATACCGCCCCTCGCAGAGCTATTGCGGTATGGAAGAACTGCAATGAAAGACAAGGCGGCTATTACGTTGGGTCATCTTGCGGCGGGAAACCCCATGAATAAGCTCGAGATGGTACGTTTGGGGCGGTCACGCTGGTGAGAACTCTTCGAAGCGCTGGATCACGGCAGCAGAAACGCAGTGCGAAAATGCATTGGCCGATATTGAAGACGACGTCGATCCATCTCCAAGACAAACACGTCGCTGTGTGAGGAATTGAACTAGACCGCTATGTAGTATGTTCTTGTGGAGGCATCTTTGCTACAGTCTGTGGTAACCAAAAACGAACGCGACGATCAAATTATTTCTTATTGAAGCTTGACGGTCGCATGAAGTTCACTAGGCTATCTCAACATCCGTGCCTGCCAGGTCAATGTAACTTCAGCGCTATTCCGTCTTCAATACTGGGGAGTGAATAAATGTGTATCAAGCCCTTTCGAACTGTCAAGTATGCACTTTTGAGGTAAGTTTTGCTACGTGAACTGCGAGGATTCTGCAGCCAAATGCCGTAAATGTGTCTCTAATCCGAAAAACTCGAGATCCGCAACTTCCTGCACTTCGAAGTGTGAACTACTGTAAACGTCACGACGGCCATAACACCTATGACTCTTCTGGAAGCTCAGATCCGCCGAAAACCCTTCAACAACGTATTCTCGTAGATTGGATCCCTTTCGAAAGCTGACCATGTGCGTCCAAATCCCTGGGTCAGGGTAGGTGTCTTCAGGAGACTCAGTAGTAATATTGCTGTCACTGGCTTGAGCCTGAGCGCTTGGGCTCAGCTTCCCGCCAACCAGTTTCTGGTGGTTTCGATGCAAGAACAACAACGTTCCGTTCGTATCATACTGAGCCATTGTCATCCCGCAGAAGTCAACGCCCCCTCCCTTCTTGACAAGCACGCCAACCATTCCCGGCGGAGTTTGAATCATGTGAAAAGGAATCCCCAGCTTCAGCCAAGCCAGCCGATAGAGGTCTTTGTCGCCCCAGACCAGCTTCATCTCAGAGAATAGATCGGGTCTATGGAAAGCGTAAAACCGAACGAGCTCCAGCGCCGCGGCATGTCGCCTTCGGTCCACGAGCAACTGTCCGCTCTCCTGCTCGAACATGTCTACAAACGGAGTGTCGAGCAGCTGCCACAACAGCGAATCTTTGTGAATGTTGAACATGGTGTTGCTGGGATGCCAGAAATCCGGCCAGAAAATCGCGCCGGTCTTCACGAACTCAGGATCCTCGAACAGATAACTGGGATCTCGCGTTGGAACGTTGTCTGCATCGAGGAACAGTACGCGGTCGAATGCGCTGTGGTAGATGGCATACACTTTCGACACGAATCGCCTCGCCAGCGGGTCCTGAATCTCTTGAAACGTGATGTCGTCGCCTAACGCCGATAAATGTCGCAGTGGTGCTAGAACCGCATTGTCCGGCAGCATTTCGTCGGGGCGGAACCAGATCTCGATGGGCAATCGACACCCCATGACGTCGCGCAGGACGCGGATCGTAGCGTACGCACTCGGCAGCAGCTTCGGGTACACCACCATCACGATCCCGTCACGCGCAACGCTCTTGGATCTATTCACATTGGGCAACGAGAAGTTCGGAGCAAGAGCGGCTTCAATGGTTTTGTGCGTCTGCACTTGGAAGTCGACGAAGTTGAGAGCATCTGAGCAGCGGAAGCGTCCGCCGTTGCGAATGCTGTTGCAGTGACGCTGCATCACCCGGAAGTGCTCGCCCGTGTGGACGTCTTCCACCTCACAGTAGCCCGACGCACCACTCGGTACAATGTCGGAGCAGTTGCGGTCCTTGAGAGGCTCTCGTTGTCCATTTGGGCTGCAGCCGCCGGTGTTGCGCCACGCAATGCAATTGAGCTTGCGGGGCGTCGACCCTACGGCTGGGAAGTCAGGGATCTCAATGTGACGAGTGCTAGCTGACTCCCAACGGCCCTTTGAGCGGCTACTGCTGCTGGCCCAAGAGGATCCGTCGAAGCGCAGAGTCCCCACGCTCTCAGCCGACCACAGGAAAAACATGGACGCCTGGATCACTGTTCCGAGCAGCAGGATCCGTGGCAGCCAGCACCACCAGCTACGGGATGTAGCCACCCTATCTTTTGGTGTCATGTGGAGACTTGGTTCGTCTCAGGCTGCAAAAGCTGGAATGGACCGACATCATGCGGCCACAGGTCCGACTCAGGTGGAATCTGGAATTAAGGCGACCGTTGCCGCATCCTTTTGATCTTTCGAGCTGTCCAGCAGGCAGGGAGTGGTAGTAAAATCAATATTAGTACTTCACAATACTAATACTAACACTAATAGTACAAATTCCAAGAATAGTCATTAGTACCAACATAAACTTAGTAGAAAAAACGATGTTAGTACTACAAAAACTACTAGAAAACCTACTGAATTCCAGGATGAAGTTTCAGGTCGATATCTTCAGAGGACACGCGCAATGAACGGTAAACGGGTGGCTGCCGAGCTGCTTTGTTGTGTCCTCCCGCTCATTTTGCGTTTTCCACCCTGAAGATCGCAACCGGGTCCGATGGGGTGCTCCAAGGCCGATTGCTATTTGCATGATGTGACGGAAACGGCGCCGTCATTCTGTTCATCATGTCTCCAGCAATGAACTCTGGGGTGAGGATGATCTTTCCTAACGGTACGGCTAGCAATACTTGGGTCCATAGTTTGCTAGCATCTAACCGCGGTCACCTCTATGCGTTGAATTTTGTAACCAAGAATAGCGATCAATCGGAGGGTGAGCCCTCCCCACCTAACAGTAAAGGGATATCTGTGTCGAGGCTACGGAGGTGGATGAAGCTACTCTCGCGGAATCTGACAACCTTACTCAAGCAACAGCGAATCGTATATCTGGTGTTGGCTGATATTAGCCATCACAAACCCTCCCGAGCTCGGGACGCCGTGCGGAGAAACACCAGTACGCGATGCCCAAGAGCGTCGAGCAGTGCTTTGTAAGTTGTCAATGGCTCCCCTAATGGCAAGGGAGTCTGGAACATGAAGCATCTGTATCAATTCACCGACGTTCGTCGATGCTTCGTTGACACTGGTGAACAGACCTTTCCTATCGTAGCTCTGCTCGCTCGAGTTGGCCGGAGCGTGCTCCTCAACAGCTTTTCAAGAGTCTTTTCGACAGGTTCGTTTGTAATGAGCCCTCTCCACACAAGTACATGTACGAGGAATGAGCGAGCCCAGCACCAGCTAATTCTTCATCACGACGTCGAAGAGATTGAGTGGATGAGGAAATGCGGTGGTAAGGCCGTTTTAGTAGTCTGGTTTTACTATTAGTAGCTCGTTTTAGTAATGCTACATTTTCACGCACCCAAATAGTAATATTAATGAAGTTAGTAAAGAAAATTGTCGTTCGAATTATTAATTTTAGATAAGGGGAGAAATCGATGTCGCTACGAAAATCAATTCAGGCTTATCCAGTTGTAAGTATTCATAGTAAATAATCTTGTTCTTCCATAACCCACAATTTTGATCATCCTCAACAACTGGACGATTGTATACGCCGAAGCGTCATATGTTCTTCTATAACAGTGTATCACTGAGGTTGACGGTATAGAACATGTCCTTCTGCTGCAGCAGAAGTTCTGCATACAATCGTCAGATTCATTCAACCGGCCCTCGACGTTATTTAGTTCTTCAGAAGGCTATTCATGCATGCATGCGTTCATTCACCAACCTCGGCAGCAAGTTTTGCGCCACGGAGAGTGGGTTTAGATTGAGCTCTTTTGAGGGTACGGCGTGCGCTCAATTGATGCCCCTCTGGGTCCTATCTTCATTTTGGTGTCTAATCGCTGTGCTCAACTTGGTTTCGAAGTAATGCCATTTTTGCGCAATTCAAACGAAACCCCCGTCAAATCGTTCTCTAATAGATACTGTAAAACCTGTAATAGTGCCCCATCTCTTTAATAGTACACCACCCCAAAATTCATCGAGTTATCACTGTGCTCAGGCCGGAACAGCCCTGCGCCGAGCCTCAACACACTCGATCAGAGATGCTGGCAGCACACGAGTGCGTAACCGTAGCAATGACTCCGCATCCTCATGTGTTGGGGTGAAATGGCCGCGTTCATCTAGCAGCGGAACGTACTCACTGAACGCTTGAATCGAACCAATTAAATGCTGCGAGGCGAGGACTGTTGAGTCGAGGAACTCCTAAATAATGCCAACCACGCTATTTTCACATCGATTTTATAATATACGTACTGCCGTACGTACTATGAATACATTTTCAACCACAAGATACGGTACATATACAGTACCATAACGTAACGTAGACACAGTTGAGGTAATCCTGCGTAAACACCTCATCCCAAGATGCCTCTGGGTACAAGTCTTGTACACAGAAATGGAGAGTAGGGCGATTTTTGGCCAATCTAATTGGGGCGAAGCCCCCCTATAATCATGGACTCTGTTTTATGGATTTGTGTGTGGTACATTACTCTGATTTACATTCTGATTTACGTTTTTACGAAGGGACTTATCAGTTTTGAGAATGGGTTAGGTGTACAATTTAGAATCTTGTCTACTAGAGGCCGTTTTTTGCAAAACAACCTCTGTTTACGAACATTGTGGAGTGGGACACTTTGCTGAAGATGTTGTACCCTTGCGCCAGCTGAACCGTCGACAGTGACCAAATGACGTTAACGCAAGGTACGAAGTTAATAAACAGGAAAAAACGCCTTCACTATAGGGGTCCGCGGAAATGGCTTAAATCGCTAAGTTTAGCACAATTGAAGGTCTGTTAAGAACGCTTAATAGGACCTGATTTAGCGGGGAAAACTGCAATCCTAATATATCTCGTGAAAACGGCGCAGCGTAAGAAGTAGGTGTAAAAAGTCTGCGGCTTGCACGCTGGGCACTACGACTGAGGATCGCCACTGTGCAACCTGCTCCAGGGAGGAGAGGTTGCGGCGGAGTACTGCCTGTGCGTGTAGTAGTAAACGTGGTCTCGCGTTCATTACGCTAGTTAAGAGTCAACTTATTGAGCCTCCTGGCTAGTGTAGCGTTCGCATACGTCAGATCTCTCTCTTCTGAAGGTGTGTAGGAGAGGAAGGACTGGATAAGTCGTCTCCAATTCCTTCGGGTCTTGTGCGTGACAGCGTAATAGATAAAGATCGGCAGCTCGTCGAAGGTGGTAGTTGTTGGGAAGGGTTCGGAGGTCGGCATCGAGGACCAAAGGGAGCGTGGTGCGTTGACGGCCGCGGAACCTGCGGGTTTGGCTTGGCGCGAAGTATGCCTGTGCGTGTAGGCCTGCCATTTCCACCGCAACAGCACCCTGCTTCAGCAAATGATTAGACCCATCAGAAAATGGGGAATTTTATCCAAATAGTCGGTGTTTGGGATCGCGACTTTTCATTGGAGGAAATACATTCCTCGACTGGTACTGAGATTCACAGCAGAGGTAACCACCGCCTTCATGTTCACTGATACCACACGTGTTGTCTGTTCCGCTGATCTAGCTATCGAAGGGATGGACAACAGGACATGAGGGTGAACGCGGTGCTAAGGGTGGGAAGGTGCTGCTTTCTGGTGTTCGAAGAGGTAGGATCCCGCTGTCAGATTGAAGACTAACTACATGCTTCCTTCGATACTGGTGGGGCCACCACTAACTTTTTACGATGTCGCCAAACATCGTATAGGTGGCTGACAATCATATGAAGGGTAGTACGCGCGTCGTAGCTAACTTGCTACTGTTACGCAGCGGTGGCTAGCGTAATTGCTGCTGTATTTGAGCAGGCGGAAACAAGAGCGTGGTTGCAGAGTATATAGCGCTGTGTTGCAATTGAGAGTGTGCGAATGAGGCTTGGTAGTCGAGTGAGTAGTTGGAAGGAAATCCGAAAGTGAGCTCGATTTAGGTTAGTGTGTTTGCCAGCTAGCAGTCCCTACTGTATGCAATGTTCCCTAGTAGGTGAGGCTTGTAGATGTGGTCCAAACGATCTCGGCTGCGGTCCAAACGAAGTTGCCAGTCGTAAGACTGATCCGCCTAGTCACGGCTGCGGCTCAAAACGGTTGACTCAACACATGCAAATCATAAGCACCCAAATTGAAGTTGTCGTCCAATCACATTCCAGTATCAGAGATAGTCCAGCCGATCAGGTTGCGAGATTTTCCCATCTTCAACCACAGACCCCGGTGGCACGTGCCAGCACGCGCAGGCCGTCTGCCTCGCGGTAGGGATCCAGTCGATCAGACAGCGAAGTGCAACCTCAACAGTTGCGAACCGAGGTGAGGTACTATCGTACAAAAAGGTTGCTTGCTACTGTTATTGAAGGATGACTACCCTTTTTGGTTGATAGATTATATCGATGACAGTGGCGATTACTTCCTGGTACAGATAGCTGCCTGTAACATGCTGCCGAGACGTGGACAGCCATGAACGAGTTGCATGATCATGAGTATATAGTTTGAAATATGCTTTACGAAAACATAATAAAAACCTGTTTTTTTCGATGTGCAACGTTGCATGCTGCAAAAGGACGGCTTCCTACAACATACTCTCCGGGTTGGATATCTGCATTCGAACCTTCAACGTCGTATGTGGTCCGGGTGCAACGGGTAGCATTGTGGTCGGTGCGGTTGCAAATACTACCATGGTCATTCTCTAGTGGCAAACTAATCCTTATCTGTCGGGATGTCTGTTCGTACGTGTTTAATGTATATGCCAGATAGAAAAAACGACTCGGTGCTGGGTTTAACGATGCCGAGTTGTGTCACCACTAGATGGTTATGTAGTATGGATAGCTTTCGGTCACCAACATTGGAAACGATGGCAGGCCGTGTAGCGCATTAACAATGATCTCGTTTGCAATTGTATCTACAGCATCCGAAGATCACCGTACAACTTGTCATCCGGGGCTCGGACTCGGACGGAGCTGCACGTCACGAAAATTCAAGCACCCCAATCAGCGGCAAGTAGGTGTCGGCATGGAATCAATATATGCTCTCGAACCCTGTATCGGGTTCCGGTTTTAGACATGTCGATGGTCCTGGAACTCATCCCCCAGCAGTACGTGTCTCGCAGTTGCTAGCGTCTGAAGTAGTTGCAATTCCGAATGTTTTTTAATAGCTTACCTTTGCTGTGAATCTCAGTACCAGTCGGGGAATGTATTTCCTCCAATGAAAAGTCACGATCCCAAACACCAACTATTTGGATAAATTGTGATGCAAACACTGACTATTTGGATAAACTTCCTAGAGAATGGTATATGGCTTGAGCGACGAGAGTAACTCGATAGCAGCCGCGGTAGATCCCGAGTGCTCTTGCGTCACGCGACACCGTATCACGCTACAGCCACATATTACAAAACGCGCACCGCTAAGCTGTCCGCTGCCCCCTCGTTTGACAGACCGTTGCTTGCTTCCGCCTGTGGGTGTCGTCATCATTTTCGCCATGGCGGCGATGATGTGTCGCCAAAAATATGTGTCCACATATTTTGAGGTGTCGCCCCATCAAGCAACACGTATTCGTGATGCTCCACTAGATTATAATAATAAATACGGGCAACAACCTGGTGTGCTTGGTCACCTTTTGGTCAACAGGACTTGCATCACAGCGCGGCGATTGTCCGTTCGAGTGCGCCGGTTGCTCATCATGATCCCACCAATCGAGAAGACGCGTTCTTGAAACGCGCTGGAGGGGGCCCTCCCCAACCAAATACGAGCTAGCGCGTCTTGCTGTATGGTAGTTTCAAGCGATGAGCAACATCCCACGCGTAATGGGGGGAATACAACTGGCGATAATGGTACATCTCAAGATGGATCCCGAAAGGATCGACTCCTGACTACGATGACAGATGACAAGGCGAACTCGGGGATGCAGCGGAAGCCACCGCCATGTCACCACCGTCGAAAGGTTTCTCAGTTTTCTAAAACTATTTTAGAAACGTGCAAATTCCAGAGTTCAAAGTCTGCCAAACTACCGGGTTCACGCCAGAAACCTAACGCTGCTACACATACTGTATTAATACCATGTATTTTCTTGTTTAAAAAGGAGAATTTTATCGTGTTGAAGCGAACTCAGACATTTAGTTGTGTTCGTGTGCGTGGCTCTTGAATGCTAGCCTCCCTAAGGAGTACGCCGCCCATTTCTTCTGTGCTTCGTTCCCTGTTCGTTCCAGATTCACCAGCAGGCCGATGACGCCTTCCTTCACAATTTGAGAGTGGATGTTCCTGTGGTTTGCGGCGAGGTTCACCAAAGCCATAGTCGCGTACGCCTTTTGCTTGTCGTTTCCGGACCGCAACAGAGACATCAGAACGGAGATGCCCCCGTTGTTCGCAACGATCTCGGCACTCGAGTCGCTTTTTAGAGCGATATGACCCAACGCGAAAGCTGCTTCCTCTTTCTGGGCCTCAGTACTCGATTGCAATAGTACAACGAGCGGTGTCACCGCATCTTCTAGTGCAGACACGATCGACACCTCGGAGCTGTAGGCGGCGAGACGACCCAGTGTGAATGCTGCGTTTTCCTTGTGTCGATCCAAACTCGATCGAAGGAGCAAAATCAGCGGCGGAATCGCACCTTCGCGTTCGATAACACGACAATTCGCGTCATCTTTAACCGCTAGAGACCCCAGTGCCAACGCAGCCCACCGTTTGTGTGGGTCGGATCCAGATTGTAGCAGTAAAACTAGAGGTGATATGGCTCCAGCTCTTGATATAGCGACGCGATGTTCGGCAAGTTCGTCTTCCCCGCAGATAAAACTCAGTGACATGGCCGCGTACTCTTTCTGTTTGTCGGTACCGACACGTAGTACCTCCACAAGAGGAGCGATTCCTCCGTCTTGAACGATCTGGGTGCAGTTTTCGTAGCTCTTATCGGCAAATTCGCTCAACGCATATGCCGCTTGCTCTTTTTGACGATCATTTCCCGATTGCAACAGCTCAATAAGGCAAGCGACAGCTCCATCGTGCACCAAGAGCATGGCATTCGTCTCGTTAACTGCTAGCCGAGCCACCGCAAACGCTGCTGTCTCTTTCAGCACCTCCGTTCCAGATCGAAGGAGGGTCATTAATAGAGGTAAAACTCCACTGTTCGCGAGCACAATGCTGTTCGAGTTACTTGAAGCTGCGAGGTTACCAACCGCCAGCGCAGCATATCGTTTCTGTTTCTCCGTTCCGTGTGCTAGCAGTGAGTTAAATAGCGGGATAGCTCCTGCTTGTACGATCTCGGCGCAATTTACTGCGTTATTAAGAGCAAGGTTTCCCAATCCAAGTGCTGCATGCTCTTTTATCGAGTCACCTCCAGCCTGGAGCAGCGAAGTGAACACCGAGATAACACCTTCTCCAGCGATAGCTGAGCGACAAGTATCACTCATCCCAGCGAGATGGCTAAGCGCGAATGAAGCTTGTTCCCGGGGTCCTTTTGCACCGTCTCGTAGTAGCGAAACCAGAGGAGTAATTGCTAGTTCCAACATGACCGCTATTACACTCACATTCGTGCCAACAGAAAACGTGCCTAGTGTCAACGCAGCAATCTCCATTTGAGCACTGCTACCTGTTGTTAAGAGGGAGATCAGATACGAAGTCGCTTCTTCAAGCTCAGTCACGTTGCTCTTTACGTCACCTCGGGCCACAAATGTGCCTAACGCAAACGCTGCAGACTCCTTTTGAGCGTCCGCACCGTGCAGCAGTAGTGCTACAAGAAGCTCAACGCCTCCATCCACTTCAAATCGCGGTACAGTTGTCGATACTGCGGCTCATGAGGCTGCCAAGAGCGAATCCAGCTCGTTCTTTCTGCCTTCCACAGCCAGATCGCAACAGCGAGATGAGAAGAGCGATTCCTCCAGCATTTGCAATCATCGCACAGCTATTATCGCTGGCAAAAGCGAGATGACCCAAAGCTAATGCCGCAAACTCTTTTTGACGACCCGTACCGTCTTGAAGAAGTTGCATGAGAAGTGGAATAGCGCCGGCATTTGCGATGCCGACACTGTTCGATTCGTTATCTTGGCAGAGCTTGGCCAAAGCATAGGATGCCCACAGCCTTTGCGACTGAGTTCCAGCCTGAAGAAGAACCAGAAGGGGAACGATCACCCCTTTACTGGCGATTACTGAGCGATCCACATCGTTGTTGGCAAGTCTACTCACTGCAACCGTGGCCCAGAATTTCACAGTGTCATTTCCACTCCTCAGCAGATCAACAAGTGCTACTACAAGTCCTGGATCTTGTAGATATTTCCCTTTCATCAGTGTACCAACACCCGCACAATATATCGCGGCTTTGACCCTGTCTTTATCGCTGCCACCCCGTAGAATAACTGTCGTATCATGAAGTTCTTTCGCTATCGGGGCTCGAATAACCTTGCGATGCGCGTCGATTTCTTGCTTTGGTAGATTGAAATCCAAGTTGGCAATACAGCTAAGAAGCAGCACTGCACACACCTGTGTAAAGTGTGACCCACCAACTTTTACCAGTTCTTCGAGAACGACAACTCCATCCAATTGATAAAGTTGACTCCGCTGTTCATCGTCGATGCATTCCTCAATCAGTTGCGCCATCAAGTCTTCCTGATCCTCTCCACTGCCGGAACGAATAGCCATGATGAGGTCTGACACGGGTCTTCGCCCAACCATTGTACTCGGAAAAACTGCGCGATTCACTGTTGCTGCGTTTTCCTCTTTTCCAGCATACCTCTTTAAGTGTTCAAGAACAACGTCCATTCCTACACGCTTCGCAGGGTCGAAGCTCGTCATGGAGACCACCAGTTCCCACATTTCATCGGCCATCTCGTCAGGTTTGTCGGGGATCTCCCCCATCCTCAAATGGTCTCGGACGTCATCGTCCGTCAGAAAAGCGAACGGTGGCTCACCAAGCGTGGCTTCTATAATGCACATCGCGAACGAATAGATGTCGGAGGAGAAAGTTGGTCGTCGCTTGAGACACTCGGGCGCACGCCAACGTAAATTACCCGACATCGGGCTTTCGTGTTTTCTTCGGGAAAGAATTGAACACGTGCGCATCCTGATCAGCCCAACATCTGAGAGCTTCGCGTGACCGCCGGCATCGACAAGGATGTTGCTGAGCTTAAGGTTGCCGTGGACAATATTTTCCTTGTGAATATATTCCAACCCCAGTGCAGCCTCATACAAAATTCTCCACATCTGCGCTTTGTTTTTATCGGAACGAGTGAGAAAGGAACCGAGGTCCCCGTTCGCTGCATATTCGTACACCATGAAAGGAGGCAAGCAGATGTGCGAGGCGCCAAGTATTCCAATGACGTTGGGATGGCTCAGTGGAAAAATATCACCGAGCTCTTTCTCCAATTGCTTTTGCATCCGCTCATCCAGCACTTCGTCATCAACGTGAAAGAACTTGATCGCCACGTCCGTTTGATCACCCCAGACGCCATGGTGCAGACTCCCAGTCGGCCTGCGAGCAAACGGTTTGGGCTCGTATTCTAGTTCGTACAGGGGCAAGAACCATGCTGGCAAACTCCCTTCCGCCGTCTTTGAAGCCATCAGGACTGTGGCCAGCATTGACTTCATGAGACCCAACACGTCATCATCATTTCGCTCTCCTCTCTGCTCGATCTCGAATTTCAGCAACAAGAGAGCTTCTGCTCGAGAGCGAGGGTCTTGGAGCTCGCTACGGACTACAGCAGCGCTTTTCACTGCGGCAGCCAGCACCTGCTTCTGTTGACGATGGTCTTCTTCCCATTCTTCACCCCAGCTACTGGTAGGCGCGATGTTCAGCAACTCGAAGAGTTCCGCTACTTCTTCGTGTAAATAGCGGAGCTGGTCCATTATCGTGCTGTGCTCCACTACACGGTTCACTAGCTCCTTCCCACGGTAGCGTTCCAGAAATTGGAGGTACTTGGAAACGACTTGCACACTTCTCTCACGAGCTTCTTTAGGGGCATCTACCTTGGCATTCTGAAGTGTCTTGAAGACGACTTCCACTCGACCATGAAGGCGCCTGCATACTCGTCTGGTTTCTTTCATCTCAGTGCTCAACTTCTTGATCACTGGAAGCACCTCCGCCATGGAACCAGCGCCAGGAACCACGAAAGCGCAAGAGGATGTCATGACCTCCTGACTGGACTGTCAATCAACACAGTGGATCACAAAGTGATCAAGGAAGTGGTTGGAAACCAGTCGTTTGCCAAGAATATGCTGCTGGGATGAAGACGCAATTGCATTTTTAGGTTAGCCTTCCATCTTTGGTTTTGGTGATCAGCACTGCGACGCACCACTGAGGAGGAATTCCAGCATTTTTTTTATATACATGATGAATTCATGGAGGATGCTGAGCAACTTATCTCCCTGCGGTTTACGTTTCTCCATCACTGGTAGGCTAGATAGTCTGTCTGAGAGACGCTTGATCACAGAATTCTGGAGTCCGCTTCCTGTACGAAGTGCATGAAAAGCGGTCGCACGCCGTCGCGGACATTTTGAAACGCGCTGTGAGCAACTTCGGCCGTCACCTGTTGCGCGCTAACTCCGTCTTGGAAGAATTTCATCACCGATGAGACGAGTTGATCTCCCAAAAACCCGCTGTCACCATTACTCTCGCCTTCAAGATGATGGAGAGCATGCCCAGCGTGCAGCTTTTGCTCGTCTGTCCCAACTTGTAGCAAAACCTCCAGTGGTTCGGCGGCTCCTTCATCCAAAATCGCCGATCGGTTCGCGTCGTTGCTGACAGCAAGGTACCCGAGCGTGTACGCTGCACAGGCCTTCTGGTCCGCGGTTCCAGTTATGAGCATAGCCACTAGCGGTGCAATAGCTCCTACCTGGCCAATTTGAATACAGAGATCCTGGCTGCTGCTTGCAAGATTACCCAGGCTGTAAGCGGCCGACTGTTTTTGCTGATCGGATCCGGTGGCCACAAGGTACACGAGGGGCTTGATCGCTGCCTTCAACTGGGCTATCGCGTCGGTCTCGTCGTCACTGCACGCCAAATTTCCCAAAGTAAATGAAGCCCACCGCTTCTGCGCCTCTGTTCCCGATGACAGAGAGGCGGCTAGCAGATTAATCGCTCCTTCCAGCGTGATCTTCACTCGATTCACGTCGTCAAGAGCAAGGTGTCCGAGCGTGTATGCAGCCCACTGCTTTTGGGCCTTTGTGCCGACGCGTAAAAAATCAACTAGCGGCGGAATTGCGTCCTCTGCGGCTATCGCGGTGCGGTTGGCCTCGTTGTTCAAGCACAAACACCCGAGTGCATACACCGCCCACTGGTTTTGAGCTGTGGTCACTGCCTTCACGAATGCTACCATCGGGGGGATGGCTCCTTCACGGGCAATTTTGCTGCGGTTTTCATCCCTATCTGCCGCCAGAATCCCCAGAGCGTATGCCGCCTCCTGCTTGTGCATGTCAGACCCATATCGCAGCAGCATAACAAGAGGCGGGATGGCCCCCTCGCGAGCAATTTGACCACAGTTTTCGTCGTTGTTGCTAGCGAGAGATGCCAGCGCCTCCGCTGCCCATAGTTTTTGGTTATCCGTTCCATCCGAGAGGAGACCAACTAGCCGTGGCAACACCCCGACAACCCGCAAGGTATCAATCTCTCCCCGAGTTGCCATACACGAACATGTTAGAGCTGCAATTTCTTTCTCCTCGTCATTGTCGAGCTGGAGATGACTTACCAGCTCCATCATTTCGTGGCGAGTTGCGTCTCGAACCAAGCCCCGCAGCCCCTCGAATTCAGATTCGCGAAGCTTCGAGTAGACAAACGTGAACCAACTCAAGCAGTGCAGCGCGTACAGCTGGACGAAGTAGTGTTCGTCATTTTCTCGAACCAAGCGCGAGAGGATTGGAATCCCACCGGCTTTGAAAATCTCCACCCGTTTGCTGCCATCAGCGCACTTGCGGATGAGAAACAACAAAGCTGCTTGCTTGTCTTTGGAACTCACGTGGTCGTCGTCCAGACAATTCAGGAGGTCTGGAACTGACAGAGGAGAGATCTTCTCATCCTTGGGTTCGTTGTCTGTTGGGTAAGTGTTTGCAAGCGCACGCTCTTGAACAACCGACACCTCGCCTCCATCCGCCGAATCTGGGATCAAACTCGCCTTCTCCTCGGCGATATCGTTAGGCTGTACCGACACACGTTCTTGGGCGACTAAAGCCGATTTCGTAGCCGCATACGGGACTTCACGAGCCATACTCTGTGACTTCCTCCGCTCTGCTCGCTTCTCAACCAGCGGCAGGATGGCAGCTTGAACGAGGTCGTGCGTGAGCTCGATGTCCGAGTGCATTTTCTCCAGCTTGGACAGAAACTTCGCAGCATTCCTTGCAGCAGAGGCCGTGCCTTGAATCACCGTCGCGCAAGTGGCAAGCCCGAGTGTTTGGAAGAGGTTGTCGATGTCGCTGACGATCTGCAGACGTGCTTCCTCCATCTCGTTGATCTTGAAAAGGCGGACGACTCGATTCATTTTCTTGTACTTTTGCAGGTAGTGGAGGAAGTTGAGTGCCGCCAGCTCGAATTTCTGGAAGGTGCGAGCACGATTAAACGTTGCATTGCTTGCGAATGCCTCGTCATACTGCAACACTTGGATCTCGACGTAGATCTCCGTCAAGCGCAGATAGGTCTGCTCATTGACACGTCGCTGGCGTCGAATGGCTTGTCGTAGCTCGAAAATCTGCTTGAGGCACTTGAGAACCGGTGAAACAACCTCCATTGGGCAGTCCCTAGCAGGAGCTGCCCCAGAGTGAGGACTTGGCGGCGAATTCCAAAATGAGCTCTTCGTCAACTGCAGTGCCGCACGAAAATTGATAGCAATGAGCTTGCAAACTTCGTTGAGGTTGCTATGTTTTGACGGTTGATGCCCGCAATCTTTAGCGGTTGGGATCCGTTCGTCTCCGTAAGATGATGCGCTTTTGGTGAAAAAAAATACAATACAATACAACACAATAAAATAGCGGGTTAGGCCGAATGAAGGTGAAAATCAAAGCCATTCGCACTGGAATTGACTTGGTATCCACGTGTCAATGTCGTTCGACGCCAAATGTGCCTGCTATCGACGCCAAATGCGTCCGTTATTAGGCGTACCAAAGGTTAGGCACACCTGGTGTGTCGAGACATGGCTAAGGCAAGTCGACTAGCGTTGTTAAACAAAGTAAAACTGTGGTTCTCAACGCAGCTTCTCATTGTTTTAAAAACATTTCGCCAGATCTATGTGTGAAAGGTGATAACGACGAGAACGAATATATGGTGTCTCGTCCAAAGTCTGGCGCTTCTCCTCTAGGTATTTGTTGAGAGTCGAATTCGGGTAAGTAGTGGTATCGATAAGAAGGAGCACGCCGTCTCTCCGGTGCAGAAATCCTTGGCAGCATAAAATGCGAAACCTACCGCGGGGATGCAGCGCAACGCGCCTCGGGCGTAGTCGCCACAACCGCAACAAATACAAATACAATACCATAAAATGCGAAACAAACATCCAGGTTTCAATGCTAGAACTTTTGTAAAAGGAAAAAAACTCGACACTGTAGATCTTGGCATCGCCGACCAAACAATTTTCGTGGATGTAGCCGTTGGGAACCAGTTACAACAAGAACGCTATGCCCGAACGTTCGTCAAGTGCGGTACATGCATACAGAGGAAACGACTCGAATCGGTTGGCTGGGGAGGGGGGTCTGAGTTGATACTGAGCTCCTCGAATCGGTTGGCTGGGGAGGGAGGTCTGAGTTGATACTGAGCTCCTTGATGCACAATACCGATAAATTTTTTCACGACGGGGATGTCCCTTGCCTATCGTGCCACTCGACGTCCTGATTTTTTAAGCGGTCAGAGCTATGGAGATCCAAAAGAATACATGTCTGGGTAAGGCCTTCATGCAGTATGTTTCTCCAAATAGTAAGGTGGCTCGCTTGTGGAGCAACCCAGGCAAACGGAGCGCTTATTTTTTTGTACTAGTAGCGATGATGGCATTATTGCCACGTGCAAGTTTGAACATATTTGGACATGCGTGGAATGTCTACATGGGACAGAAGCTTGGGGCCGTTTTCGGCATCAACGAATCCATCCATCCGATCCGATGATTTAGAAGCATCTCAGCGGGCACAAATATTATTGTACGCCTGTTGGCATTTTTCAGGGGATCACTCGCCTCGCAATTAGCTTTCGACACAAGTTCGGATGCGGTTGAACGCATTCGCTCCAGTGGACTTGTATCGGCCAGCTCAAGCCTACGCTACCCGAGGATAGCAGGTTGTGCTGTGACGTGTTCGCAAGCGAGACTTCGTAGCTTGTGCATGTACATGAAGTACATGTACTAGTATTTGAACGCTTACAGTTCACAATATTCAAACGTGAGAATATGCGAGCCCTAGCCTCCCACCATCCTTTCAAGCTGACGGCAGGCAACTGCGTTTCAAGTTCTGAAGCCACGCCTCCACGGTGGCACTGGACAGTGCCCTTCGAGATGCTGCCGTCGTTCGATGCCGTCGAGCTCAGTCTCACGTATCTTCCAGCTCGCACCGGACGAACGCGATGAAGCTTCAAAGTTAAGCCTCCTTGGGACAGCAGCTAATGGCCGTGCAATAGGTGGATGTTGGGCCACTGCCCTGCATCTTGCCGAACTCGTGGGTGGCGTGTACGACCACCTGTCTTCTCTGAGGTCGCGCTTTGCACTATTCATCAGACTCTCCGAAAAGGATAGCCTCCTCGCTCGTGACGATGTTGGCAGGGCGAAGCAAGGTCTTTAGTAGTCGTTAGTGATCGTATCCAATGTTAGCTAAGTGACAACAATTCAAAAACAAATCATTGTGGGGCGTAGTGTTTCCAATGCGTCCAAAACCGACCATTTTAGCGCATCAGCGCCTGTGTTCACGAGCATTTCCAGAAGAGGAATTGCTCCCTCGCTCACGATCAAATCCCGGTTGCCGTCGCTAACACTTGCCAGCTTCTTGAGTACAAGCACAGCGTTTGACTTCTGCAAGCTCGTCCCAACACGCAGGAATCCCACCAGCGAGACCACCACTTTCTCCGAAGGGAAGGAGGAATGGTCTTCGGCCAGGTTTCCAAGAGCCCGAACTGCTTGAGCTTGTTGGACTTCGGTTCCTCCGAGTACGAGCGTCAATAGCGGAGGTACTGCTCCTTCCTTCACAATAACGGCACGGTTTGCCTCATTGTTCTCGGCGAGACAAGCTAAAGCGTAGGCAGCCCATTGTTTCTGCTCACTCGTTCCGGTATGAAGAAGCCCTACCAGCGGGGCTATCGCTCCTTCTCGACCGATTTCGTCACTATTGCCATCATCACTCGCTGCCAGATTCCCTAGTGTATACGCTGCCTCTTGCTTTTGAGGATCGGATCCTGTTCGAACTAGTTCCACTAGCGGTAAGATGGCCTCGTCAAGCTCCATCGCTGCTTCACTATCGCAGGCGAGATTCCCCAATGCATACGCCGCCCACTGCTTCTGAGCATCGGTGCCAATTTCCAGAAGTGCCACCAGCGGCTTGACAGCTCCTTCAAGCGTGATCTCAGCTCGATTGGCGTCGTTGTAGGCAAGGTTCCCAATGGTATACGCTGCCCACTGCTTCTGAGCGCTGGCCCCCACTCGGAGCAGTTGAATCAGTGGCGCGATAGCCCCTTCTTGTGCAATAGCGACCCGGTTCGCTTCATTGCTCAATGAAAGCGTTCCCAAAGCGTACACGGCCCATTGGTTCTGAGCATCCGTCACAGCCTTCACAAAGCGACCATGGGAGGAATGACACCTTCACGCGCAATCGTAGCACGGTTCACGTCGTTGTTAGCAGCGAGATTTCCGAGCGCGTACGCCGCCTCCTGCTTCTGCATGTCCGTGCCGGATCGCAACAGCGCGATTACTGGCTGAATAGCTTTCTCACGAGCAATAGCCACGCAGTTTTCGTCGTTGTTGCTGGCGAGAGTCCCGAGTGCCTCTGCAGTCCACAGCTTCTGGTTTGGAGTTCCATGCTCCAGGATGTGGACAAGTGGGGCTAACACACCGACAGCCCGCAAAATATCTACGTCGCCTCGAGTGGCCATGCACGAGCATCGAATTGCGGCGTCCTCCTTCTCCTGGTCGGTGCCGAATTTGAGATCACAGATCAAAGACTGAATTTGCAGCGGTGCCGCCTCAGGGATGCACCCTCGTAGCGTTTCGAACTCCATCTCGGGCATCTTGGAGTAGATGAATGTGAACCAGCTCAGACAATGCAGAGCGTAGAGCTGCGTGAAGTAGCTCTCGTCTCCCTGCACCAAGCCAGCGAAAAGTTGAATCCCGTCGGCCTTGTAGACTTGCACTCGGCTGTTGCTGGTGACACACGTGCGGATAAGTGCCAACAACGTTTTGTCCTTGCTTGCAGTCTCACCAGACCCCAGCGATCCCATGAGCAACGATACCGACAAATTGTCCGCAGCGGGTGAGTGACTTCGCTTCAAGACGGGTTTTTGAGCGACCAGCTCCTGCTCGATCTCGTCGCTCTTTCGTTTCTCCGCAAGCCCCAACAAAGCTGCTTGAACTTGGTCGTGGGTAAGTTTGACGTCCGTGTGAATGTCTTGCAGCTTGGAGAGGAATTTGGCCGCGTTCTTGACCGCCGACGTGTTTCCGTTCATCACCGTCACGGAGGTGGACAGCCCGAGCATGCGGAAAAGCTGATCGATTTCAGCGACGATCTGCTGGCGCTCGGCCTCCATGTCGCTGCGTTTGAAGAAACGCAGGAAGCGGTTCATGTTGATGTACTTTTGCAGATACTTCACGAAGTTGTTTAACGCCGAGGCGAATTTCTTGACGCTGGCATTGCGCCGCAGCACGACGTTGTCTTGGAGATGCCCATTTCGATCCAGCAGTTGCAGTTCGACGTGGATCTCGGTCAACTGCAAGTAGATTTGCTTGTTGACGCGGCGTTGGTGGCGAATCACTTCTCGAAGATCTTGATGAGGCCTTGGACCACATTGATAGCGGTGGACATCGGTGCGGAATGTCGCTTGAGTTCTTGGTGGCGAATTCAAGAATGACCGAATTGAGACGTTTGGAAGAGTGTCGGACTGCGATCGACGCGTATCTCGGTGAGACTTGAGGTGATTTGGCGTACATGGATTTGAGGCTGTACACCCCTTCGCGGCCAGTTGAGTTGCCTTGCTGTTGTCTCGTCCAACATGATGATCCCGCGCGCTTTGCTTGGCGATCAAAATTTGGAGTGTCCCCATGTTTTGGCTCGGCTAGCTGCGTGCATCAGTCCCAACCGAATTTGCTGAAGCTTGGGTCGGCAATCTCTTGGTTGAGTTACTTTTCGTTGCGTATCTAATCTGAATTTTTGATAACCATTCTTGCCTTGCTGGTCGATCACAGCTCTTCGCAGTTGCTCACGCTTTCGGAGAACTTTTCATTGCGCGCCGATTTGCTCGGCGAGGAAGGCTGCAGTCTTCGTGTATGCATGCCACGCCAGTCACTGCAGCGCATCAGCGTTCATTTCTCATACCCGATCGAGGGCCGTCCACCGTTGGTTGTTTCGATATATCGTGGTGGACGTCGGACCAACCTTGAGTTCGTTGATCCTTAGGCGTTCGAGACGTGTCGATATGCGTCAAAGCTAGTAAAAGTCACCTTACAATATGTGTAGTACAATAGTGTAGTAGTGCATGTGTAGTCGCAGCTGAAAGCGCAATTGCTCGGGAGACGCGCGTAAATTCTTGGGTGGAGACCGACGCTCAAGCTGCTTCATGCAACTGGCCGCTGCTCTGATCTCACACGCTTACCCCGTCTGAAGCAAGCCAAAAGATCCCATTTCGCTACTAGCCGAACCAGTATCAGCAGCTGCAAGAAATTTTCCACGCTGGAGCTAGGCGGGATACATGAGTCAAACACTCGAGTTAAATTACACAGCGAGCATCGACCAAGAACGAACACCACCATTGGCAGAACCAGTTTGCCCACTGGGCAATGCTCACGCACTGCTCGGTGCTGTATATAATCTGTTGGGGTTTGGACGCTTTTCAGGTTAGTGGTAACACAATTTCAGCGTCAACATTTCAATATTTGAGCCCTTTAAGCATTGTTGTAAAACAAAATCTACCTGGGGATTTGTGCGATGCGGGTGCATGTTAAAATAGTTTTTCTACAAGGCGTGTGTGGCCGATCCCCCAGAGCGACTTGAAGAAAACGAGGACTGCCCCGTTCAACTACAAAATATCACGCCTCGCTAGTCGATAAGTAGGTCCTTCATGCGTGGACATTTCCCCCTCAGGAAATGTCCCGTAGACGACGAAGTTGTCGTACATGTATTTTTGCGAAATGTCTCAATACCTCCGCTTTCCTGCAAATTGTAGCCGCGTTCGGAGAACGAAAGCACGTCGCGATTTGTATTTTCATCTTGGTAAAAGGGGGCAAACGAGGGCAACTGGGGTCAAAGATCTCGGGAGGTTGCGTCGCCCAAGCTCAAGTCAACTTGAACTCAATGATTTGCTCAGCCTATCAATGCATCAGCACACGTCGGACTGAGTCGCCTGCATCAGTTGGTTTGATCAGCATCGAGCGCTAACAAGTCATAGTTAATTATTCCTTTAAAAGCTTAATCTCGACAATGTCGATATGGCGAGGTAACGTCTTTGGGGGGGGGGGGGTCAGAGAACCTCTATTTGTGTTTTTAACTATAGAGTCCTGGATTTTTCTGTAGGCTGAGCCTATTGCGTTGCCGGTAGCCATCATGGGCTAGAATCGCGATTGCAACGTTGGCGTAAATGTTTCTTGAGCCTTGAAGGCTGTCTTGGTACTCATGATTGGGGCTTGACGCCCAATTTTCTTGGTGCTTGGACAGTAGAAGTCGGTCACCATTGTTCCGTTGTGGTCAATTCAATCCTTGTACTCCTCTTCCCAGCAGCCCGTCGAAGTCGACACGCCTTCACGAAGCAGCTTGAACTGGTTGGGGCACTCGGGAGGGAACGCGGACCCGTTGATCAAGTGTCCGGGGGTAAGTACATACGTACCTTTAACGTGACTAGTGCGGTTGCTTTGAGCTAAAACACACGCAGCGCGGGGACAGGGGGCAGGGGGCCCGGAGGCCGGAACCGATTACCCAAGTCGGAAATTACCCGGTCTTGAACGAGTCTTGCCGGGTCCTGCCATCTTCCGATCGCCGAAATTGACAAACGAGGCTCTTTTGTCGATCTTGGAGAAGACGTCGCAAACGCAGAACTGGTCGCATTGCAGCCAAGAGCGAAGCTGGGGACATACACAAACCGGAGACTGAATCTCAATAGAGCTCGCGCGCTCCACGCAGTTCACTTCCGTCCAACCACGTCGCTCAAGCGGCCGCCACAACGAAGCTTGCTGAGACGAGGAAGTCCTTGGATTCCATAACATGCTCACGCGCGGGGTTCACCAGGTCCCACGCGCTTAGGCAGGTGACATTCGGGGGGCACACGAGAGGGCTACCGAGTCTCTCGTGTGCTGGCGGGTCTTGTTCATCTTGAATGCGAAGGGTCCGCCTTGTCCAACGCGCCTTGGTCTTGAAATTGGTGCCGCGGCAGGCAGTAAAGTATCTGGTGGACATCGCCTGGCACGTCGCCGCTCGTGCCAGACGCCTCGATCTCCTCCTCCGCCATTCTCAGCCCCACGCAGGGGGACTTCGCCCGAGAAGGGGGATCCTCCGAAGAGGCGCTGGAGACGATCTTGGATCCAAGTGCGCCAAAGGCCGTAAGTTGCGAAGTGGCGAGGTAACGTCTTGGTAAACCTGCCGATTCGTAAACGTATCCTTCCACTAGACGTCCAAACGCACGCAAGTAGATGGACATCGCACACCACTCCAGTCCGCGTGAGAGATCTTTTCAACTTACAGTGCGACGGTAAGTTCCTCGTGACCGAACGCTCCAGCAAAGGCAAGTTTCCCGCAAAAGGAATGACTACAGAACGCGCAGCTATATGACGCATCAGGTATGCTCTCAGTCGCTGTCTATAACCAAAGCATTTTGTCTGGGCCAGCCACGAAAGGCTACATCACAAGAGAAGTGAGGGTGGGCATACAAAGCAACAAATCCGCACATTTTTTTATGAAACTCTAGCCAAACCCAGTGAAAGTTTACCCGTTCAAAGATATAGGCCTTCGAGAATTCGCCAACACATACTTCAAAGTACTTACTAGGCTGCAGAGAGTGATTAGTCTGAGAACGCGCTTGGGATGAGTGATCATTCAGTGAGAAGAGGTCCAAATCCCGTAGTGATCGGAGCTCAAGAGAACGTTCTATGATGGAGTTGACCGAGTCGGTTACCGACCAGTGCAAAAGTTGCCTTGTACTCAACATTTCAGCCAAGTTGAAGTGGAATTATGCAACACTTGTGTAGAAATATGCCCCTCTCTATTTGCGAGCAGCGGAATCTATCCGTTGCGTCCTGCCTGCAGTCATCATGTACGGCATCGTTCGCCTCCAGCTGATCGCTTTGTCCACGACCCTGCCACGCTTGACTTGGGCCGATGTGGTTGAAGTGCGTCAAGGGCAACAGCCACCACCACTCGAGTCTGATTATACGTCCCAATGCGACTTCGCACACTTGCACCCTCGTCGATATGCTGCTTACCATCTCCCGCCAGCAACGGACCAGCTCGCGACAAACATCACCGTCGACGGTGTCCTGGACGAAAAGGAGTGGTCTGAGGTGCCCTGGAGCGAGCCGTTCCAGGACATTCAGGGCCCTCACTTCTGGTCGCAGCCGTGGTTCGCCACCAAGTTCAAGCTGCGCTACGACCAGCAGTTCCTCTACGTCGGCGCGTACTTGGAGGAAACCGAGGTGTGGGCCAACGTGTCGAAGCGCAACGAGGTCATTTTCCACGACAATGACTTCGAGGTGTTCGTGGATGCTGACGGGAGCACGCACAACTACAAAGAGTTCGAGCTGAACGCTCGAAATGCAACCTGGAACCTGTGGCTCAACCGTCCGTACAGGGATGGAGGCCACGAGAACAGTACTCGGGTGGACCCACACTATGGTTTCGACATGTTGAACAGCGGCATGCGCTCTGTTTGTAAAAGGCGATATCAATGACCCAGGTGCGTGCGTACAGTAGAACAGCCTACAGTTGTTCTTGTTGATTTTGCAGCAAAGTATCTTATTCGTCTCATGCTGCAGCTGAACGCCTGCACTATTGGACCACAGAGATCGCACTACCGTTGTCGGAGCTTGCATTGCACTCGAATGCACAAGTTCCGCCTGCCGCCAATTCCTTCTGGCGGATCAACTTCTCACGCGTCGAGTGGTCTGTCCGTGTTGTCACCGACAAACAGACCGGGAAGCAACACTACGAAAAGAAACCGGGCTTGAAAGAGGAAAACTGGGTCTGGAGCGCGCAAAATGCGGTCGATATGCATCGGCCGGAGTGGTGGGGGTACCTTCAGTTTCGCCCCCGAGATGAGAATCCACCAGCGCTCGTGTACGATCGGTGGACTATGGATGAAGTTGTGCCTGTCGAGCCTGAATGGGGAGTGCGGTATGTAAGTTTCCAGTACTACTACGCCCAGCACGCGTATCGCGCTGCCACGGGAACGTACACGACAAGCTTAGAGCAGTTGCTGCCGTACATCTCCTCGCGCGAAGCCATTGAGTGTACCAAGCTGATTGACATTAGTATCACGAGCAATTCGTTTAGTGCTCAAATTGGACTGAGGGAGAAATACTCTGGCTTTGGTGATAACCCTCAGTATGTAGCAAACATCGAAGACGACGAGCATATCGATGTCGAGAAATTGGAGTTGGCTTCGCCAAGTGTTACTATCATGTGAAGACCACAGAGCTGTCTTCCCTGCAGAAGTACACTCGCTTGATATGAAAACTAACTGATATTTGACCTCGTTGCATGGTGCTTCGCTGAAGCAACCGAAGATACATAGAACTTCCGCCCCTCTCTCTGTCTTTTGGCCTTCGCAACGAGGCAGCCTACGCGAAGTAAATCCACATGCTGAATGTGACAGCAAGAGCGGCAATACCACTGCCGGCAACGAGGACGTTGACCCACATGGGCTTGACGAGTTCCGTGGCATCGAGTTTCAGAACCTTGTCCCAGTGGATCATGTACTTGCGCACCTCCTCCGACGGGCGGTTCTTGTGCTGGGTCAGAAGACTAACCACCACGCACACCACCATGGCGGTGACCCACAACAATAGCGCAAAATGCTGGAAGTTCATGTAGAAGAAGGTGTTCCAGAACTCCGGCAGCTCCCCATCCATGCTGTCGTCCTTAATTGTCACGAAAATCAGGCGCGAGAAGCCAAGCAGACCGCCCACAACCATCGCCGAAAACGCGCCGTACACATTCGCCGGCTTCCAGGCGACACCAAGCACGAGTACGATACCAATGGGAGGGGTCAAGTAGCTCTGAATCTCGACAATCTGCTCGTAGAGACCCGTTCCGTTGCGCATAATGGGGATCCAGCAGAAACTGAGCACCGCGAAGATGACGATGCTCATGCGGCCAACCCACACGAGCTGCTTGTGCGAAGCATCCGGGCGGAACTTGAGGTAGATGTCGTTGGTGACGACGGACGAGCCAGCAGCGAACACGGAGGCCAGACTCGACATCATAGCCGTGATGATGCTGGAGATCATGAGGCCGATAATTCCGTGGGGCATCATTTCCGTCAGCAGAGTGGGGTACGCAGCGTCAGTGCCATCTTCGATCCTGCTGAAGTCGAAGTAGATGCTGGCAATAATACCCGGGATGACGATCAGGAACGGAGGAAGCACCTTGAGCATACTGGCGAACGAGCACCCAGCCTTCGCGTTAGCCGTGTCCTTGGCGGACAGCACACGCTGCACGAGATCTTGATCCATGCACCAGTACCAGATCGAGCCCAGCGGCTGGCCGAAGATCATACCCGTCCACGGGTAGTCGGGGTCGTCCGTCGGCTTCCAGAGGTGGAACCAGGACGAGCGGTCCTGATTAGCCAGGTTCTCCTTGATGCCTTCGAAGCCGCCGATCTGGTTCACCGAGTACGCGAACACTACCAGCCCACCCAGAGTGAAGACGCACATCTGGAACAGATCCGTGTACATGACAGCACGAAGACCGCCGGCAATGCTGTACATGGCACTAAGGCAAATGCAGACGCCGGCACCGAGGTACAGGTTCCACCCCAACGTAGCTTGGAAGACAATGGCACCTCCGTAGATACTGGCGCTCATTTTCGTCAACACGTACATGATGACCGTAATGAGCGACAAGTAGTGACGGCACGGAGCACCAAAGCGGTATTCGAGGTACTCCGGAGTCGTGTACACGCCGCAGCGGCGGTAAATGGGCGAGAAGATCCAGCCGAGACACAGGATCAAAATGGCGGCATACCATTCGTACATGGCCACAGCAATGCCACGACGAGCACCGTCACCAGCCATACCAATGAAGTGCTCAGCACCAATGTTGCTTGCAAACAAGGCACCGCCGACGAAGTACCATTGCATGCCGCGGTCCGCGAGGAAGAAGTTGGACATCTCGTTGACTTGGTGCTCCGGTGCATCACGAACAATCAGCGAGGCCGACGGGCGTTGCTTTGAAATCGTTGAGCCGCGCTCGTCACCACCGGGTAGCTTCTTGCCCGGAGTCTCCGATACGAGGTAGGCGTCGCCGGGCGACTCCAGTGCTTGACCCTCGTCGCGTTTGGCTCGCTTGACGCAGGGGAAGTACTTGGCCAAGTGACTCTCGCCAGCTTGGATTGAGGCGACGACGGCCACGACCATGGTGAAAACCAGCACCGCCACAATGATGAGGATGTCGCCGGCGTTGACCTTGGCACCACCGGACGTGTCGGGCACCGTTTGGGTGTACAGCTCGACCATGACGACAACGACTTGAGCTTGGTCGGGGTAACCCTGACGCGAGGCGAAATCGAGGAGTTGAGTGGGGTGAGCCGCTTGCGCCCCAGGTGGTGAATTTGATAGTGAACCGGACGTGCCAGGCGGTGATGACGACGACAACGACGGAGTCCATGAATGACACGGACACAACCGCATCACCTGTAGAGAGGTTCAACGCTGAACTGGGATTCGAAGCTCAAAGCCGAGCCAAGTCTCACCTTCGTAAATCACGGCGGTCATGTAACGTCGTAAAAAGTCCAATACATAAGCGTAAAAAGTATCGTAAAAAGTTTTTCGACGCTGAATTTTCTTGACGCTTTCATCAGAGAGATGGAGAAACGTGTGGCACCCCTAGTGTTGGCGTCGAGAAATCTTTTACGAGACTTTTTACGATTATGTATTGGACTTTTTACGACGTTACATGATTGCCGTGATTTACGGTAACCAGCCCAGCGCAACGGCGTTGCAAGACGGGGCGTTGCAGCCCCGCAGCCATGCTTTAGCTTGCGAATCACCAGAACAGGGTGAATTGATCCCGAACGCGGTGGAGCCGAGCAACTTACACTAGTGACATCGTAGGCGGCCTCAAGCTGCGCCTGCACCAACATTGGGCACGAGCAACTTCCAAGGTGAAGTCGAGCTGCTGTACGTATATGATACGGAAGGCAACACGCGTGTTGGCACATCTTCGTTGTTCTTGCGGGCAACGCGCAAAGACAATACGGTGGTCGATGCTGAGCCTCAAACTGAGTTCTCCAGCCTGGGGTTGCTGAGCACTCAGTGAGCAGCAGGCTCGGCGAGGGACAACACAATACATACACTCTCAGCAAGTCGTAGGATCCGCCACGCAAGCTGTAGTGTTTTTCTGACTTCGATGTTGGTTCGTTCAGTATTTTCCAGGTGCTTGCCGTACGTGAGCTTAAAGTATTAAAATATTAAAATAAGCTTACCACCATTTTGTTTGGAACGCGGTTCGTTTGAGTGGCCGTCAGGACCTCGTTTTCAAATCAAAAGCGAATTTTCTAGAAGACGCCGGCAGCGCGTTGCGAAGAGTTGTCCATTTAGTAGTGTACGATGTCAGAATTGAAGCCAGCTTCAACGCGTTCACTTCAAGAAGCTCTAGACGTAGCGAGCAGCGACGGGGGACAGATGGTGGCAGCACCATCCGTGTCTCGAAGTTCAGCCGTGAGAACGAATCGTCCGATCAAATCCAAAAATTGCGAAGTGAACACACGCGGCTTGTATCAATAAATACACGTACCGCAACATTACGATCACTATGACACAATCAACCGATTACAGTATCGCTGGCCATCGGATGGTACTCCAGATGTTAAACGCCGCGTGGTCAACATGGACCGACAATCCAAGTTGACGCGCATGACTCGTAAGCGCTTATAAGGACCGAGCCAATTCACCATTGGCCCGACTAGATTTGATTACTACAGTAACTGAGCACTGTACGTAACGTAATACCTTCAAATCTGATTACCTATCATTAACTGTGTAATAGTTTTACTTGAAATGGAGTACTACTACCGTCTTACCCCGCATACATGGCATGCGCGTTGTAAATGAATATAACACTGAACATGTTTTGTATTCGTTTATTACACCTATGTGTTATTGTAGTGGGTCTAACTTGACTCACTACTTTAGCTTACACGTTGCGCTACGTGGATGAGGAAGCGTAAGGACTTAGTACTTACTTGAGTTAATTATATTTGAATACACAAATATAAGTTAAATAAGAAGGGATTCCAAGTGACTTAGATTAGGTAAAATGAGAACTGTATTGTTTGTAAATTGATCTTCCTCCTAAATCTGCTAAAACTGTTTATCATCTATGAAAGGGGTTGACAGCGGCTGGCTGTCAGAGCCCCGCCAATATGAACGTCTCTAATTGGTAGAAAGATGCTGCTTTCTACCAATAGGATTTTGGGTACGTGTGGACCACTCATTGTGGTGGCCCACTTCAATGTATCCATTGGTGTGTCTTACACCAAGGTGAGGAAGTATCTAAAACTTTTAACAGATATCCTATCTGTTAAAATCACAAGTGGCTTGTAGCCACTTGTACGTGTAAACCCGTTACACCATCCCCCCCTTAAGGTTAGACGCGCGGGGTCTCCGCACGTCAATCTTCTGAATTGAACATTCGTCAATTCTCCGCGTTTGGAGAAGAAATCCGCGCTCATTCAACGATGAGCGCGCCCCAGAAGAAGTCCACAAAGTCGGTGGGGAGTCATCTCTCCATCGACGACTACTTCGAACGCCAGAAGGCGAAGTATGGCGACGTCGTCGACTTCGACGACGACGATGCAGACATGGAGGACGAGAAGGACTCGTCCTCAAAGCGCAAAGACTCAGTGTCGAGCGTGTCGCTCGACCCCCACGCGAACAATATCGTTCCGCGTGAGGGGGGCGAATCGGACGCATCGAGCTCGAAGCGTTCGCGAACTGAGAGCGATACCCCACTCGCTTCCGCTGGGGATCTCAGTACTCCGCGCGTTGCAACTGCAGCGCGTGATTTCAAAGCTCAAGGCTCTCCGCGCGCTGCGCCTGCAGCGCGCGATCCATGGATGCCGTCCGCGTCCGAGATCGCGGACCGGTATGGGAACTCGGTACCTCCGAATGAGGTGCCGCTGTACGTATGCAGCGCCATCAAAGATGACGCTGTGGCTGTCGAGCTGCACTTTGATGCGGAAACGCATCAAAGGCGTGATTACTACATCGGACTCTTTCATGAGCTCCGATGGTTTCAAAACAAGAAGACTTCTTCTCGCAGCAAAGTGCCCGAATGGCAGGCACTTTGTCAAAGCTGGAACGCCTTTGTTGAAAACTTCAACAAGAGGCCGAGTGCTTACCGTGATCGGATTAAGCAAGCGCGTGATCGCTTCGAGACGTACTCGAAGCGTGGAAAGCTGGAGCAACTTCATGTTGCTGTTGAGGAGGCAAATGTGCCGTGCGCTGTGCCCGAGGGCATTCAGTGCGCGAAGTGCTTCCCAGGCGCGGTTCGCTTGAGCGACCGCGACCCGAACGGGTACACATCATTCCGTGTGCCCGAGAGTCTCAAAGAGCTCCGTGCTAAGTTCCTAGCACGTGAGGGTTCGGGCGCTAGCGATGACCGCAGCGCTCGCACTACTTCCGCTGCGCCAGCGCGTACTGCTCCTCGTACGCCCTCACCATTTCCGGAACGTCCTCCAGCAAGACGTTCCGCGGCTCCCATGTATCTTGATGGGGAGGAAATCCTCACCAACGAATACGAAAACGAGCCCCTTGAGGGTTCGTTTTCGGGATACTATGGTCAACAATCCGCTCAACAATCCAGCGGGTTGAGCCGCGGGCGTCACGGATCGGCGGTGGCGGGGGTGGGAACACGCCCCGGGTATGATCAGCCCCGGGCTGATCAGTATGCGCCTCTCCACGACCGGGTGACCGCCGTGGAGCGTCTGCACGGCGCTGAGTTCGCCGCTCTGAAGCAGGAGCTGGCGAACCAGAAGGCCCAAGTCGCGGCGGTCTCGCAGACCGCCTCAAATATCCAGGTCGAACTGGGGACCCAGATGAAGGGGTTGCTCCAGCGCGTCCACGCGCTGGAGGAGAGGCTGCTCGTCGCCGAGGCCAAGTCCTCCGCTTCTGCCTCGGCTCCTGCCGAGGCTTCGGGTCAGCCGAGCTAGATGGCTCGTGCTGCCGGTATGGCTTCAGCCGTCCGACGTAAAAGGTCGTATGGAGGCGCATGCTGGACGGTATGTCTAGAGTGAATGCGTTGCCGTGCCGTGCCAACACAGTGAACGGCCCGATGAAGGGCGGAGAAAGCTTACTTGCTCCAAACTGCATGCTTAGGCATGTTTTGAGTAGCTAACAAAACCAATGAACTAACTTTGAATTCATTTGTGTTGCGTCTGCCCGCATTGTCTGCGTTCGCTTCTGTTGGTCAACAGAAGCTGCTATTGCATCTTGGACAAACCGAATTACGGCTTGTCTTTTGGTGATGAAATTGATCGCATCCGAGCTGAAGTCATTCAGCTCGTTCTCCGCTAGAGGCCCGGCCTCTGCGTGGTTCTTTGCGGTGTCTGCGCCCTGCGCAGACCCGTGGTCTTTGTCCTTGTTGGTGGAGGAGTCTGCGCCCTGCGCAGACTCATGTGGTTTGTCCATTGTTGCAGCTGACACTGTGCAAGTGTCAGCGGTTTTCTGCGGCTGCTGTATTGCAGTCGTAGATCCTCCCCCACTTAAAGTGGGAGCCATCGCTCCGAGTAAACTCGGTAGACGTGGATGCTGCATGACATTCACGTAAAACGGTGTATGCCCGGTCGAGGCATGTACTGAGTTATTGATGGCAAACTCTGCCATCGATAAGCACTCGCTCCAGTATTGGAACGAGTGAGCGTAGCTCTTCAACATATCGACGAGCACGCGATTCACGCGTTCGGTTTGACCGTCCGTCTGCGGATGATCCGCAGTCTACATGGAAAGCTGGCTCCCAAGAAGTGTTTACACTTCTTGCCACAGGTGCGCTGTGAAGCGCGGGTCTCTGTCCGACACGATGTCGGTCGGCATGCCATGGTGTTTGAGCACCATGTCGACGAGCAGACGGGCCGTTTATTTCGCTGTCACCTCTGCCGGCACCGCAGCAAGATGGTACATCTTGCTGAAGCGGTCGACGAAGACCACAACACCGGTGTTCCCTCCGTTGTCCGGGGGAAGACCAAAGATGACGTCCAAAGACATGGACTTCCAACACTCCGACGGAGTCGGAAGTGATTGCAAAGGAGACTGCGCGAATGGCGCAGGCTTTACGCGTTGGCATACCTCGCAAGCACGGACGTACTTGCGCACCCACTTATACTGGTGGTGCCAGTAGAAGTCGCGCGTGAGAAGGACGTGTCTTCTCACGTCTGAGATGTCCCGCAGTCGGTGCATCATGATATTCGTACATGATCCTGAGTCGCAGGTCATGGTCATTCGGCACGACAACGCGATCCTCGTTGTCGTCGACTGCATTGTAAAGTAGTAGTCCGTCGTGCACACGAAAGCGGTGTGCACGCGCTCGAAGGTGCTTGGGCAGCTGCTGACGGGACTTGTCAGAAGGCGCTGTGCCCTAGGCCAGCAAGAGCTTCGCGTCCGCGTCGTGCGCGTACGCGGCCTTCACATCATCCGACAGGGACGATGTGGGTTTGCTCGATCGCATGACGTCAATGGCATTGACGTCAGCAGCTTCTGCGTAGTCTGGCCGACGTGATAACGCGTCGGCCACTACATTCAATCTTCCGGGTTTGTATTCGACCCGGAAGTTGTACTCCGCAAAGAATGAGAGCCATCTCGCCATTCTTTGTGATATGTGTGGCGACTTCACTGCGGTGCGCAGTGAAGCATGGTCGGTGTAGACCACAAACGGTCTACTTCCAAGCAAACACACTCGGAACTTCGCGAGTGCGTATTTCATGGCAAGGGGTTCCTTGTGATGTTCTGGATAGTTGCGCTCAGCTGGCTTCAGCTGACGCGATTGGTAGTAGACGACACGATCACGGCCCTCGTGATCGTGCTGCATCAACGCACATCCGATCGCGAAGTCGGATGCGTCGCATACGACGTGGAACGGACGATCTTGGTCAGCCACTGCCAAGATCGGTGCCTCAGTCAAGCCCCGCTTGACTGCATCGAATGCCTTTTGGCAATCGGGCTTCCAATTCCACACAGCTTCCTTCTTAAGAAGCTGTGTCAGTGGGCGGATCTTGCCCGCGTAATCCTCCACGTACTTGCACAAGTACGTGGCCAAGCCAAGGAACTGCCTCAGTTCCTTGACACTTGAAGGCGTTGGCCATTCATTAATAACTCTGACCTTTTCCGGGTCAGGGCGAATACCATTCTTCCCTACGACACACCCGAGGACGGGTATCTCGCTCGCCCCGAAGATACACTTCTTCAGGTTCGCGTAGAGCTTATGCTTTCGCATAAGCTCAAGTAGCTTTTGGAGATGCACCCGGTGCATCTCAATCGGTCTTCCTGTCCACAGCCTGGCTGTGGATGAACACATCGTCGAAGTAGCTCGGTGCGAAGTCGCGCACCGAGCGCAACAAGTGCGTCACGCACCTGTTGAAGGTCGCAGGGGCGTTCTTAAGCCCCTGTGGCATCACTAGCCATTTCTAGAGCATGCCGCTTGGCGTGCTCACTGTCGTGAGAGGGATATCGCTCTCACGCATTAGGATCTGATAGAATCCATCTCGCAAGTCGAGAGCACTGTAAACGGTGCTCCCGGCCATCGAATCGATGATGACATCTTTTCGTGGTATCGACGTCTGCGCCGGTACCGTCGCATCGTTCAGCTTGTTGTAGGCATGAACGATGCGCCATCCGCTCTGTGGCTTTTTGACACAGAACGTCGGAGCACTGTACGGGGACTTCGATTCCCGCACTTGTCCTGCTTTGCGACGACTTTTAAAGAAGTCGTCGATTGCTTTTACTTGCTCTCGCGGCAGTGGCCACTGCCGCGTGACACAGTACTTCGTACCCGGCACGAGATCAATCTTGTGCTGAATGCCCTTATCCTGCGGAAGCTCCGCAGGAATCTCTTCCGGGAGTACGTCTTTGTACTCCCTCAACAATTCGTAATAGGGACTCGACTTCAGCGAGTCCCATCCTTGTTCCTCGAAGCGCTCTCGCTTCGTCTTCGCACTGAGAGTGTCTTCACACTCAGTGGTACTTCCCATGAAGAGCTGCCTCAGCTCTTCGCTCTCGCTCTCCGTTCTTTCGCTGTTCGAAAGAACGCAGACCTGCTCGATGCGTCCATCGTGCAAGTCGCGCGTGAAGCGCTTCCAGCTCTTGGCTGGAAGCGAAGTCAACTCCGTCGCCGTCGTCGGAGGATTAGCGAGTTCCATTTCACGATACTGGAATCCAGTATCGGTGCGCGTCAAGACGCTTAGCGTCTCAACGCCCGGCGTCACCGCCTCAGTCTACTCAGTAGACTGTTCTCGTGGCGTCTCGGCCCCGGACCGAGACTTGCGCAGCGTTCTCCGCATGCGCTGTCTTCTTGTTGTGCGGAGCCCGGTTCCGCACAGTTGTTCTTCTGGTCCAGGCCCGGCCGTGGACAGTTGTTCGCCGGCGGACCCTGTCCGCGGGCGCGCGGTATCAAGCCCGGCGTGACCGCATGTTCCTTCGTGCAGCCCGGCTGCACGGTAAAGTGTCCCTTCGCCGGCAGACCCTGTCTGCGGGCGCGCGATATCAAGCTCGGCTTGATCGCATGGCGCTTCGTCGTGAAGCCCGGCTGCACGACAGCATGCAAATTGCGTCAGTGCGGTACGTTTGCAACCGTCCGCACTGTTTGCAGCGTCAACTCCCGGAGTTGACACGCCTTCGTCACCTCGACGCCATTCATTGGCGGAGTCCCTCATGACCGAGGGTGCGTCGGCTCCCGGAGCCGACGCGTCGTTGTCGACCTGACCTCTTCGGGTCAGGGACTGTCCCTTACACGCTTGAACGTGGGTATTGGTTCCTGGAACCAGTACATCTTTTTCTTCTGACGTCAGCAGCATTGCCGACGTTGGTCTCACTCGTGCGCGCCCTCGCGCACTTCCTGGGCACTCCAGGACAGCAGCATTAAGCGCTGTCTCGACTGGTGAGCCGCCCGCACCTGCTGGTGTGGGCGCTGCGGTAACAGCGCCATCGCTCTCTGTTCCGCTGTCGCGGCCGAAGCGCACGAGCGTGCGCTTCTTCCAGTCTATTACCGGATCATGCCGTGCAAGCCACGGCATGCCCATTACCACGTCGAACTTATCGTCCAGGTCCAGTACGATAAAGTGTTCGACAAACACTCGTTGTTTGTACGAGAAGCGCACGTTCACGACGCGCTTCTCGGTCTTCACGATGGCACCTGTTGCCAGTCGTACCTCCAGAAGACTTCGAGGTGTATCTACCTCCTCGAAGTCAAGTCTCGACAGGCTTCGTAGTCGAACAAAGTTGTTCGGCGCGCCTGAATCTACCAACGCTCGAAGAGAGTCACTCGCTCTATTCGAGTAAACCTTCAAGATGACTAGGTTCGGCCTGTCATCTTGTTTCTTTCAGCGAGATCTGGTCTCACTGGGGGATGCAGTCCTCAGTGTCGCGTGACCGATGTCGGCACGCGTGACTGCATTACCAGTAGGGCGCCCCGCGCCTACTGGATGTTCGCGTTTTTTGTTGGTCCGCGGCGATGTCTAGCATCGCCACGACGGCCTCCTCCAGGGACATGGGAGCTGTGCACTCCCGTGCGAAGTGACCGATCCTTCCGCAACGGAAGCATCGCACGTTGCCTCCCTGCTGCTGGTAACCAGCAGTTGTTGCGTTCGAGAGGTCCATTGGTTCCGGACCTCCCGGTCTCGCTACCGGGCGCGGTTGCAGCCTCGGCACGTTCACATGCAGTTTAGCCTGCCGCATGCTAAACTCTTCTTGCATGGCAAGGGTGATTGCAGCTTCGAGAGTACTCGGGTACTCTCGGAAGAGATAGGTCTTCACGGGCCCATCTCTAAGTCCCTTCATGAACGTGACGACCTTGGTCGCCTCGTCAATCGGGTTAGTCACGATATTTGATACCAAATATCGTTGCGCGTACGCGGTGGAACGTCGGAGCTTACCTCGAGAACTCCGCCCTCATGAGCACGGAGGTGTCCATGGGGCTCAATACGCCTGCAACGCATGTTGCACGCGCAACCTTCTGACCCAGAGTGCTGAAGCGACTGTCAACAGGATCATTGGAGAAGTCGGTGATTCATCATGAAGGAGCAGCGTGATGCTGCTTCGACAAGCCATCGGAGGAGAGCTCGCCCTCTCCTCCGTAATTGGCTTGTAGCTCAATTTTAATGATTGAGTACGCGGCTCGACGCATCGTCGACCCGTCACTGTCGAAGGTCGCTGTTCGCCACCATGTTGCTCCGTCGGCGATAGCGTACGCAGCATCGTAGCTATCACCGCACTACTGGGTCAGACAGATGGGCAGGTACACCACGTACGCGCGCGCACGATGTTGGTATCAAATATCGTGACTAACGATTGACGAGGCGACTAAGGTCGTCACGTTCATGAAGGGACTTAGAGATGGGCCCGTGAAGACCTATCTCTTCCGAGAGTACCCGAGTACTCTCGAAGCTGCAATCACCCTTACCATGCAAGAAGAGTTTAGCATGCGGCAGGCTAAACTGCATGTGAACGTGCCGAGGTCGCAACCGCGCTCGGTAGCGAGACCGGGAGGTCCGGAACCAATGGACCTCTCGAACGCAACAACTGCTGGTTACCAGCAGCAGCGAGGCAACGTGCGATGCTTCCGTTGCGGAAGGATCGGTCACTTTGCACGGGAGTGCACAGCTCCCATGCCCCCTGGAGGTGGCCGTCGTGGCGATGCTAGACATCGCCGCGGACCAACAAAAAACGCGAACATCCAGTAGGCGCGGGGCGCCCTACTGGTAATGCAGTCGCGCGTGCCGACATCGGTCACGCGACACTGAGGACTGCATCCCCCAGTGAGACCAGATCTCGCTGAAAGAAACAAGATGACAGGCCGAACCTAGTCATCTTGAAGGTTTACTCGAATAGAGCGAGTGACTCTCTTCGAGCGTTGGTAGATTCAGGCGCGCCGAACAACTTTGTTCGACTACGAAGCCTGTCGAGACTTGACTTCGAGGAGGTAGATACACCTCGAAGTCTTCTGGAGGTACGACTGGCAACAGGTGCCATCGTGAAGACCGAGAAGCGCGTCGTGAACGTGCGCTTCTCGTACAAACAACGAGTGTTTGTCGAACACTTTATCGTACTGGACCTGGACGATAAGTTCGACGTGGTAATGGGCATGCCGTGGCTTGCACGGCATGATCCGGTGATAGACTGGAAGAAGCGCACGCTCGTGCGCTTCGGACGCGACAGCGGAACAGAGAGCGATGGCCCTGTTACCGCAGCGCGCGCACCTGCTGGTGCGCGCGGCTCACCAGTCGAGACAACGCTTAATGCTGCTGTCCCGGAGTGCCCAAGAAGTGCGCGAGGGCGCGCACGAGTGAGATCCACGTCGGCAATGCTGCCGACGTCGGAAGAAAAAGATGTGTTGGTTCCAGGAACCAATACCCACGTTCAGGCGTGTAAGGGACAGTCCCTGACCCGAAGAGGTCAGGTCGACAACGACGCGTCGGCTCCGGGAGCCGACGCACCCTCGGTCATGAGGGACTCCGCCAATGAATGGCGTCGAGGTGACGAAGGCGTGTCAACTCCGGGAGTTGACGCTGCAAACAGTGCGGACGGTTGCAAACGTACCGCACTGACGCAATTTGCATGCTGTCGCGCAGCCGGGCTTCACGACGAAGCGCCATGCGATCAAGCCGGGCTTGATACCGCGCGCCCGCAGACAGGGCCCGCCGGCGAACAACTGTCCACGGCCGGGCCTGGACCAGAAGAACAACTGTGCGGAGCCGGGCTCCGCACAACAAGAAGACAGCGCATGCGGAGAACGCTGCGCAAGTCTCGGTCCGGGGCCGAGACGCCACGAGAACAGTCTACTGAGTAGACTGAGGCGGTGACACCGGGTGTTGAGACGCTAAGCGTCTTGACGCGCACCGATACTGGATTCCAGTATCGTGAAATGGAACTCGCTAATCCTCCGACGACGGCGACGGAGTTGACTTCGTTTCCAGCCATGAGCTGGAAGCGCTTCACGCGCGACTTGCACGATGGACGCATCGAGCAAGTCTGCGTTCTTTCGGACAGCGAAAGAACGGAGAGCGAGAGCGAAGAGCTGAGGCAGCTCTTCATGGGAAGTACCACTGAGAGTGAAGACACTCTCAGTGCGAAGACGAAGCGAGAGCGCTTCGAGGAACAAGGTTGGGACTCGCTGAAGTCGAGTCCCTATTACGAATTGTTGAGGGAGTACAAAGACGTACTCCCGGAAGAGATTCCTGCGGAGCTTCCGCAGGATAAGGGCATTCAGCACAAGATTGATCTCGTGCCGGGCACGAAGTACTGTGTCACGCGGCAGTGGCCACTGCCGCGAGAGCAAGTAAAAGCAATCGACGACTTCTTTGAAAGTCGTCGCAAAGCAGGACAAGTGCGGGAATCGAAGTCCCCGTACAGTGCTCCGGCGTTCTGTGTCAAAAAGCCACAGGGCGGATGGCGCATCGTTCATGCCTACAACAAGCTGAACGATGCGACGGTACCGGCGCAGACGCCGATACCACGAAAAGATGTCATCATCGATTCGATGGCCGGGAGCACCGTTTACAGTGCTCTCGACTTGCGAGATGGATTCTATCAGATCCTAATGCGTGAGAGCGATATCCCTCTCACGGCAGTGAGCACGCCAAGCGGCATGCTCTAGAAATGGCTAGTGATGCCACAGGGGCTTAAGAACGCCCCTGCGACCTTCAACAGGTGCGTGACGCACTTGTTGCGCTCGGTGCGCGACTTCGCACCGAGCTACTTCGACGATGTGTTCATCCACAGCCGAGCTGTGGACGGGTAGACCGATTGCGATGCACAGGGTGCATCTCCGGAAGCTACTTGAGCTTATGCGAAAGCATAAGCTCTACGCGAACCTGAAGAAGTGTATCTTCGGGGCGAGCGAGATACCCGTCCTCGGGTGTCTCGTAGGGAAAAATGGCGTTCGCCCTGACCCGGAAAAGGTCAGAGTGATAAACGAATGGCCAACGCCTTCAAGTGTCAAGGAACTGAGGCAGTTCCTTGGCTTGGCCACGTACTTGTGCAAGTACGTGGAGGATAACGCGGGCAAGATCCGCCCACTGACACAGCTTCTTAAGAAGGAAGCTGTGTGGAATTGGACAACCGATTGCCAAAAGGCATTCGACGCAGTCAAGCGGGGCTTGACTGAGGCGCCGATCTTGGCAGTGGCTGACCAAGATCGTCCGTTCCACGTCGTATGTGACGCATCCGACTTCGCGATCGGATGCGCGTTGATGCGGCACGATCACGAGGGCCGTGGTCGTGTCGTCTACTACCAATCGCGTCAGCTGAAGCCAGCTGAGCGCAACTATCCAGAACATGACAAGGAACCCCTTGCCATGAAGTACGCACTCGCGAAGTTCCGAGTGTGTTTGCTTGGAAGTAGACCGTTTGTGGTCTACACCGACCATGCTTCACTGCGCACCGCAGTGAAGTCGCCACACATATCACAAAGAATGGCGAGATGGCTCTCATTCTTTGCGGAGTACAACTTCCGGGTCGAATACAAACCCGGAAGATTGAATGTAGTGGCCGACGTGATAACGCGTCGGCCAGACTACGCAGAAGCTGCTGACGTCAATGCCATTGACGTCATGCGATCGAGCAAACCCACATCGTCTCTGCTAGACGATGTGAAGGCCGCGTACGCACACGGCGCGGACACGAAGCTCTTGCTGGCCTATGGCACAGCGCCTTCTGACAAGTCCCGTCAGAAGCTGCCCAAACACCTTCGAGCGCGTGCACACCGCTTTCGTGTGCACGACGGACTACTACTTTACAATGCAGTCGACGACATCGCGGATCGCGTTGTCGTGCCGAATGACCATGACCTGCGACTCAGGATCATGTACGAATATCATGATGCCCCGACTACGGGACATCTCAGACGTGAGAAGACACACGTCCTTCTCACGCGCGACTTCTACTGGCACCACCAGTATAAGTGGGTGCGCAAGTACATCCGTGCTTGCGAGGTATGCCAACGCGTAAAGCCTGCGCCATTCGCGCAGGCTCCTTTGCAATCACTTCCGACTCCGTCGGAGTGTTGGAAGTCCATGTATTTGGACTTCATCTTTGGTCTTCCCCCGGACAACGGAGGGAACACCGGTGTTGTGGTCTTCGTCGACCGCTTCAGCAAGATGTACCATCTTGCTGCGGTGCCGGCAAAGGTGACAGCGAAATAAACGGCCCGTCTGTTCGTCGACATGGTGTTCAAACACCATGGCATGCCGACCGACATCGTGTCGGACAGAGACCCGCGCTTCACAGCGCACCTGTGGCAAGAAGTGTTCACACTTCTTGGGAGCCAGCTTTCCATGTAGACTGCGGATCATCCGCAGACGGACGGTCAAACCGAACGCGTGAATCGCGTGCTCGTCGATATGTTGAAGAGCTACGCTCACTCGTTCCAATACTGGAGCGAGTGCTTATCGATGGCAGAGTTTGCCATCAACAACTCAGTGCATGCCTCGACCGGGCATACACCGTTCTACGTGAATGCCATGCGGCATCCACGTCTACCGAGTTTACTCGGAGTGATGGCTCCCACTTTAAGTGGGGGAGGATCTACGACTGCAATACAGCAGCCGCAGAAAACTGCTGACACTTGCACAGTGTCAGCTGCAACAATGAACAAACCACATGAGTCTGCGCAGGGCGCAGACTCCTCCAACAACAAGGACAAAGACCACGGGTCTGCGCAGGGCGCAGACACCGCGAAGAACCACGCAGAGGCCGGGCCTCTAGCGGAGAGCGAGCTGAATGACTTCAGCTCGGATGCAATAAACTTCCTTACCAAAAGACAAGCAGTGATTCGGTTTGTCCAAGATGCAATAGCAGCTTCTGTTGATCAACAGAAGCTGAACGCAGACAATGTGGGCAGGGGCAACACAAATAAATTCAAAGTTAGTTCATTAGTTTTGTTAGCTACTCAAAACATGCCTAAACATGCAGTTTCAGATTTCGGAGCAAGTAAGCTTGCTCCGCGCTTCATCGGGCCGTTCACTGTGTTGGCACGGCACGGCAACGCTTACACGCTAGGCTTACCGTCTAGCATGCGCCTCCATCCGACCTTTTACGTCGGACGGCTGAAGCCATACCTGCAGCACGAGCCATCTAGCTCGGCTGACCCGAAGCCTCGGCAGGAGCCGAGGCAGAAGCGGAGGACTTGGCCTCGGCGACGAGCAGCCTCTCCTCCAGCGCGTTCGCGCGCTGGAGCAACCCCTTCATCTGGGTCCCCAGCTCGACCTGGATATTCGAGGCGGTCTGCGAGACCGCCGCGACTTGGGCTTTCTCGTTCGCCAGCTCCTGTTTCAGGGCGGCGAACTCAGCGCCCTGCCGACGCTCCACGGCGGTCACCCGATCGTGGAGAGGCGCATACTGATCAGCCCGGGGCTGATCATACCCGGGGCGTGTTCTCACCCCCGCCACCGCCGATCCGTGACGCCCGCGGCTCAACCCGCTGGATTGTTGAGCGGATTGTTGACCATCGTATCCCGAAAACGAACCCTCAAGGGGCTCGTTTTCGTATTCGTTGGTGAGGATTTCCTCCCCATCGAGATACATGGGAGCCGCGGAACGTCTTGCTGGAGGACGTTCCGGAAATGGTGAGGGCGTACGAGGAGCAGTACGCGCTGGCGCAGCGGAAGTAGTGCGAGCGCTGCGGTCATCGCTAGCTCCCGAACCCTCACGTGCTAGGAACTTAGCACGGAGCTCTTTGAGACTCTCGGGCACACGGAACGACGTGTACCCGTTCAGGTCGCGGTCGCTCAAGCGAACCGCGCCTGGGAAGCACTTCGCGCACTGAATGCCCTCGGGCACAGCGCACGGCACATTTGCCTCCTCAACAGCAACATAAAGTTGCTCCAGCTTTCCACGCTTCGAGTACGTCTCGAAGCGATCACGCGCTTGCTTAATCCGATCACGGTAAGCACTCGGCCTCTTGTTGAAGTTTTCAACACAGGCGTTCCAGCTTTGACAAAGTGCCTGCCATTCGGGCACTTTGCTGCGAGAAGAAGTCTTCTTGCTTTGAAACCATCGGAGCTCATGAAAGAGTCCGATGTAGTAATCACGCATTTGATGCGTTTCCGCATCAAAGTGCAGCTCGGCAGCCACAGCGTCATCCTTGATGGCGCTGCATACGTACAGCGGCACCTCATTCGGAGGTACCGAGTTCCCATACCGGTCCGCGATCTCGGACGCGGACGGCATCCATGGATCGCGCGCTGCAGGCGCAGCGCGCGGAGAGCCTTGAGCTTTGAAATCACGCGCTGCAGCAGCAGCGCTCGGAGAACTGAGAGCCCCAGCGGAAGCGAGTGGGGTATCACTCTCAGTTCGCGAACGCTTCGAGCTCGAAGCGTCCGATTCGTCCCCTTCACACGGACGAATATTCTTAGCATGAGGGTGGAGCGATTCGCTCGACACTGAGTCTTTGCGCTTTGAGGACGAGTCCTTCTCGTCCTCCATGTCTTCATCGTCGTCGTCGAAGTCGACGACGTCGCCATACTTCGCCTTCTGGCGCTCGACGTAGTCATCGATGGAGAGATGACCCCCCACCGACTTTGTGGACTTCTTCTGGGGCGCGCTCATCGTTGAATGAGCGCGGATTTCTTCTCCAAACGCGGAGAATTGACGAATGGTCAATTCCGAAGATTGACGTGTGGAGACCCCGCGCGTCTAACCTTAAGGAGGGATGGTGTAACGGGTTTACACGTACAAGTGGCTACAAGCCACTTGTGATTTTAACAGATAGGTTATCTGTTAAAAGTTTTAGATACTTCCTCACCTTGGTGTAAGACACACCAATGGATACATTGAAGTGGACCACCACAATGAGTGGTCCACACGTACCCAAAAATCCTATTGGTAGAAAGCAGCATCTTTCTACCAATTAGAGACGTTCATATTGGCGGGGCTCTGACAGCCAGCCGCTGTCAACCCCTTTCATAGATGATAAACAGTTTTAGCAGATTTAGGAGGAAGATCAATTTACAAACAATACAGTTCTCATTTTACCTAATCTAAGTCACTTGGAATCCCTTCTTATTTAAATTATATTTGTGTATTCAAATATAATTAACCTAGGTAATTACTAAGTACTTACGCTTCCTCATACACGTTGCGCAACGTGTAAGCTAAAGTAGTGAGTCAAGTTAGACCCACTACAAATTGGATTAGTCACGATATTTGAGAACAAGTATCGTGCGCGCTGCGCGTAAGCTTGAACGTCATGCTTACCTCGAGGAACTCCGCCCTCGACCGGAACTCGTTTTGCGGGGGCTCAAACGCTTGTCTGAGCTCCTCTTTGAATACTTCGTACGTGCTGAAGCACATAGGATCGGAGAGTCGGCGTCCATACGCCCAACGCCCTGCTTGGCCGCCAAGGCAGGACATGGCGAACGCAACCTTTGACAACGGGTCGACGATACGTCGAGCCGCAATGGCTGTGTCGAGTTCGACAAGCCATCGGAGGAGAGGCTCGCCCTCTCTTCCCACGTAATTGCTTACGCTCAATTTTAATGATTGAGTACGCGGTGTCGTCCCTGACGACGCCGTCACTGAGGAAGCAGCATCACGCTGCTCCTTCATGATGAAGCCCAGAGCAACACCATGTTGCTCCGTCGGCGATAGCGTACGCAGCATCGTGGCTATCGCCGCTTCTCCAATGACTGTTGACAGTCGTTGGAGGGCCTCCCACTCTGGGTCAGACAGGTGGGGGCAGTCAGCGCGTGCAACATGCGTTGCAGGCGTATTGGAGCTCTCCATGGACACCTCCGTGCTCATGGGGTTCTCGGCTCCGCGTTCGTACACCTCGTACGAACATCAAGCAGTCGGTCGTTGGACGGGCTACAAAGTGCTACCAGGTGTAGTGGGTTTAACTTAACAGGACCTCGTTTTCAAATCAAAAGCGAATTTTCTAGAAGACGCCGGCAGTGCGTTGCGAAGAGTTGTCCATTTAGTAGTGTACGATGTCAGAATTGAAGCCAGCTTCAACGCGTTCACTTCAAGAAGCTCTAGACGTAGCGAGCAGCGACGGGGGACAGATGGTGGCAGCACCATCCGTGTCTCGAAGTTCAGCCGTGAGAACGAATCGTCCGATCAAATCCAAAAATTGCGAAGTGAACACACGCGGCTTGTATCAATAAATACACGTACCGCAACATTACGATCACTATGACACAATCAACCGATTACAGTATAGCTGACCATCGGATGGTACTCCAGATGTTAAACGCCACGTGGTCAACATGGACCGACAATCCAAGTTGACGCGCATGACTCGTAAGCGCTTATAAGGACCGAGCCAATTCACCATTGGCCCGACTAGATTTGATTACTACAGTAACTGAGCACTGTACGTAACGTAATACCTTCAAATCTGATTACCTATCATTAACTGTGTAATAGTTTTTCTTGAACTGCAGTACTACTGCCGTCTTACCCCGCATACATGGCATGCGCGTTGTAAATGAATATAACACTGAACATGTTTTGTATTCGTTGATTATACCTATGTGTTATTGTAGTGGGTCTAACTTGACTCACTACTTTAGCTTACACGTTGCGCTACGTGGATGAGGAAGCGTAAGGACTTAGTACTTACTTGAGTTAATTATATTTGAATACACAAATATAAGTTAAATAAGAAGGGATTCCAAGTGACTTAGATTAGGTAAAATGAGAACTGTATTGTTTGTAAATTGATCTTCCTCCTAAATCTGCTAAAACTGTTTATCATCTATGAAAGGGGTTGACAGCGGCTGGCTGTCAGAGCCCCGCCAATATGAACGTCTCTAATTGGTAGAAAGATGCTGCTTTCTACCAATAGGATTTTTGGGTACGTGTGGACCACTCATTGTGGTGGCCCACTTCAATGTATCCATTGGTGTGCCTTACACCAAGGTGAGGAAGTATCTAAAACTTTTAACAGATATCCTATCTGTTAAACCAGAAGTGACAATTGTCACGCACAAGTGACTGTTGTCACTTGTGCTCGTTGTTATGCACAAGTGACAGTTGTCACTTGTTGTCATGCACAAGTGACAATTGTCACTTGTGTGTAACCCCGTTACACACTGGCTACAGTTTCGACAATGCGTGTCATCTTCAGATGGTATGTATGTTGTTGAACAAAGTTCACGATGACAAGAGTGTAATTTACTGATAATGAAAGAATATATCGCACTGTGACTGGAGTGCATCGTCAGCGGAGGGAGGGAGGAATTAGCCCTCATCGGCGTTGATTTCATCTACATGTAGATTCCCGGTTTTTAAGCAAACTGGGTTTTGGACAGCTTCGTGCGATAACGACAGAAACCAGCTTGACTTGCTGGAGTAGCACAAGCTCATGCGGATCATTCGCATATAGTAGATTTTCTTTCTCCAATCGACATATTAGTCGACGAAAGGAATTGCATCTGCGTGGTGGTATCCAAGGTGCGTAAGACCGTTGTTGAGGAAACTATGTTGCCCTTGGCTTATTGAAATCCTGACACTCATGCGAAAAGCCGAAGCGAATCTGCGGACTTTTGTTTTCAGTTCAGCTCGCTTGTAAGTCTAGATTCGGAAGTGTTGGCTTATTATCGGTCTCAGTGCACACGTGTGGCGCTGAGAATCTATCAAACACAGCCAGCGAGTCGCTGACGTCAGGCTGCAACTCATCCTGGCGACAGGCCGCGACCCGAAGTCAGGAAGCGATCCGAAGCCTTGGTGTCCAGCACGATGGCTGGATTTCAAGATGAGTCGTTAGACTTCAAGGTTCGGGGCTGGACAAGGGTGAGGGGCTGGAGCTCAAGGTGGGTGACTGGATCACAAGACGCCAAGGTACCCAGTAGGTCCACTAAGGCACTGGCAGCAGTGTGCGCTGGAATAGCTAGCGCCGCTTTCATGTTTTGCATTGCCATCAGAATTCAATTTGCTTTCTCAAGCGCATTGGTCGTCATAAAGTTAACTTTGGCGAGTGCCAAGTTTCCAGCTGGACCAAGAATCGACCGGGGGCCGCTCTACAAGTGGACGAAGACTCAAGCCACGGATGCGGAGTTTCCGCGTCGACGCAGATGGGGACGTCGAGATGACGATCCCTCCGCCCGTGTACGAGCTGATCAGTGCACCTGAGCTCGCTGCATGGGACCAAGAATCGCTCGTCAAGTGGCTGCGAGAGCGCCGCCGCTGCCGCGAGGCGATCGAGGAGCGCTGCCGCATCAGTTAAGAGCCAGTGGACTCAGTGCTGCGGAGTGTACGCGCTTCTGTGAAGCCCAAGTTGCTCGACTACTTGGCCCGCTATGTGTTCCGACAAGATCAAGACGCACTAGGTGACCAAGAGATCATGAACAAGATCACGGAGCGAGTCGCTGAGGTCATGAACGGGCACATCCCGGACATCTTTGGCTTTTTCAAGACCCACCTGAAGATGGATTTGAAGGAGCAAGACGTGGAGGCAAGAGTCGTCAAGTATTTCGTCGACTTCGACCAGCTCATTGAGGAGCATGGGTTTGCATCCATGTTGGCGGCGGGTAGCAAGGACAGATCCGACTACCGTGACCGCATGAAGAATCGATGCAAGTTGATCATCGAGAATTTGTCGCCTGCCATGCTGAAGACTGAGATCAAGCGGTTGGTCTCGCTCCAGCATCGTGAAGCTAAGACGGACGACATTGCTTTGCATCAGCTGATCCTCGCTCGCGCCAAAATGCAGCAGCGGTACCATCTGATGGACCGGGAGGAGAAGGCAGAACGCAAACCAAGTGTGAAGCCGGACGGAGGCAGAGCAGCGCCCAAGACGGACGCCAAGAGGGTGGAGCCGAAGCCGGACAACACCAAGACAGCGGGCAGTAAGCCAAATGCGGGCAGCTCGGGAAGTCCCACCTGCCGCCACGAGATGGTTGCCTATATTGCAAGGGACCTCATCTTGTCCGGGTTTGCCCGACTGCTACTGAGGAGCAGAAGCAGCAGTGCTACCAGCGTCTACGTGAGTCAAAGATAGCCAAGGTCAAGGCCGCTCGTGTGCGTCACACTCCAGGTCATCACCAGGTGGTGATCAACGATGTCGTGGAGCTGCCGTACCGGCCGGATACAGGATCGGAGGTGAACGTCCTGCCGGCGAGTGCTATTCGGGACCTGGAGGCATGTGGATCACCAGTGGCAACAGTCGAGATGGAGATGCCAGTGTTCCTGGAACGCGTGGGAGGAGATCTCCTTGCTTGCAAGAAGTGCTGTGATGTGAGCATCATGCTCGGCACTGCAGCTGGCCCTGTCCATCTTCGCGAGGTTCACTGTGTTATCGTCGAAGACGATGAAGAGGAGTTTTTGTTGGGAAACCCCACCCTGTTGTCACTTGGCATCGATGTTGATCGCCAGATGGAACAGTTGGCGAGTGGAGGTGCGCTCAATGGTGATGATGGTGATGATATTCGCGGTGATCCTGACATCGGCCATGACGTGGAGGACGAGACTACTGAGTTTGTCAACGACTTGATCAGGAAGGCTGGCGAAAGTGGTTTCCCGGAGGATTTGATGGCACCACTACGGCGTATAGTCATGGACTACAAGGATGTGTGGCGTTCGCGTCTAGGGGATGATGAACCTGCGCGTGTTGCACCATACCGCGTGACGCTGAAGGAGGGAAGTCAGCCGATACGCTGTAAGCCTCGCCGTTATTCGCCGCTTGCCAGCTCCTACACCAGCAACTACATGAAGGAGCTGGTGGCGTGTGGGTACGTGTACCCAAACAACGGCAGTCGCTGGTCTAGTGCGGTCGTTCCAGTACAGAAGGCTGGCGGTGAAGAATTTCGGGTCACCTCCGATTTTCGTCGACTTAACAGCATGACGGTGCCGATAGCAGCAAGCATTCCAAACCTGTCCGTAGTCTCAAGCCGCGTGAAGGGGGCCAAGGCTATTGGCAAGTTTGACATGTTCAAGGGATTCTGGCAACTGCCGTTGCATGAAGACAGTCGTGAGTGCTTCAGTATCCAAACTGACCAAGGGGTGTTCACGCCCACGCGTGTTCCTCAGGGAGGAGTCGACTCTGCGCTGCACTTCCAGTCGACCATGCAAGAAGCATTTGCTGACCTAATCAATGACCATTTGCTCGTGTACGTGGATGATATTATTCTGTTCGCTTCAACCTTTGAGGAATATCTGGAAGTCCTCGAGAAGTTTTTCGCACGCCTGCGAGAGCTTAACCTGAAGCTGAACGTGAAAAAGAGCAGCATCTACGAGCAAAAGGTTAGTTGGTGCGGCAAGGTTATTGATGGAAGTGGAGTGACGCACGACCCGGCTCGTGTTGAATCGTTGGTCTCGTTACCGCTTCCGCTTAATGCTGCTGAGCTTCAACGCTTCCTGTGTGCTGCAAACTGGCTAAGAGACTCTGTCGTGGATTATGGACGGGCGGTGTCCCCTTTGCAGGCCAAGTTTGATGCGGTGATGCAGGGACTGAGTCGGCGTAAACGCCAAGCTGCTAGCGTGGCTATTTCGTGGAGTGAAGAAGAAGTCAAGCTTTACAAAGCCTTCTTGCAGCGACTTGCAAGCTCGGCCACGCTCTCGTTTCCGGATGAAGATGCCGTAGTGTGCCTCAGCTCGGATGCTTCGGCCAATGGGTGGGCTGTCATCCTCACGCAAGTGAAAAATTGGGAGGAGGGCATCCCAATTCATGAGCAGAGTCACGAGCTGCTGGTGTGCAAGGGTGGTTCTTTCAAAGGATCACAGCTGCATTGGTCCGTAGTGGAGAAAGAAGCATATCCAGTGGTCTACGCAGCAACGGAGCTCGAGTATTTACTTCATCGACCACTTGGATACCGTATTTTTACTGACCATGCCAACCTGATCCAGATATTTTGCCCGGACAGTGATCTGAAGAAGCATGTTCGAGGTAAATTACAGCGCTGGGCGATGAAGCTCTCTGGAACTCGCTATTTAATTGAGCATGTCAATGGCGAGGATAATCATTGGGCGGATTTGGTGTCGAGGTGGCCAGTACGTGAGGACGTGGAGGTGGTGTTGAAGACCAAGGCTGCGAGGACTCGCAGTCAGGCACTACCAAGTCAGCTACGTCCTCTACAAGATGATGGTTTTGAATGGCCATCCCCAGACGCTGTCCGTGAAGAACAACAGCGCTATCGTCGCTCATTGCCAGTCTCGTCGGAAGAACGAGAGGGTCTCCAATATGTCAATGGCAAGGTCTGGATTCCTCGGCAGGCGAAGGATTTGCTGACGAGAGTACTAGTTGTGGCTCATTGTGGTATCCAAGCACACCGAGGCATCCAGGTGATGTTAAACCACCTGCAGGGTTCGTACGCCATTGACAATGCGCGCGAAGTGGTGACGAGATTTGTCAACGGCTGTCTCCTCTGCAAGCATATCAAAGGCGGAAAGCTGATTCAGCGTCCATGGTCGGAGACAGAAACAGCTACCAAGAGGAATGAAGTGCTCCACATGGACTATATCTCGATGGGGGACAGCTACGGGAGTACGAAGTACGTTCTCGTTCTCAAAGACGAGTTGACTCACTTCTGCGAGCTGATCGCCTGTGATTCTCCAACCAGTGATGTCGCTGTTACTGCGATATTGGATTGGCACAAACGGTTTGGTCTTCCGGCCAAGTGGGTCTCAGACAATGGGAGCCATTTCAAGAGTCTAGTGATGGACGAATTGGCCACTCGACTACGTGGAATGCAAAGTTTCGTGCCCGCATATTCGCCGTGGATCAATGGTACGGTGGAACGCATCAACCGGGACCTATTGCAAGTTGTTCGTGCGTTATTGCTGGAATTGGGATTGGACACGCGCAGTTGGGAGTTTCTGCTACCTGTTGTGCAAGCCAATTTGAATCAGAGTGCTGTTGCGTCACTTGGCAACAAGGCGCCACTGGAGCTCTTCACGGGTCTGCCCGTCATGACTCCATTAGACACCTGTTTGATTCCTGAGGCTGCGCCGCCATTGCATCACATAGATCTGGGCAACGTGGAAGAATCTCTCAGCCGACTCCGTGACAGTCTTCATGTGATGCACATGGAAGTGGTTGATCGCAAAGAGAGGCGTCGACTCTATCAACAAGCGCAAAAGAAAGGAGAAATTTGCAATTTCGGTGCCGACGATTTCGTCCTATGGTCTCGTGTGGACGCACGTCTCGAGAGTGGCAAGCTCCTAGTCCGGTGGGTCGGACCTTTTCAAGTGGAGGAGGTCAAGTCGCATTCGTTCATGATACGTCACCTGTTGACGCGCGCTGTCCATGAAGTTCACGGATCGCGCCTGAAATTCTACCATGATCCCAGTCTTGACATGTCGGAAGAGCTGGTAGAACACATTGCACAACAAGGAATTGTACTTGGAGTGGAAGCCATTCTCCAACACCGTTTCAACGAGGTCTCAGAACAACACGAGTTGCTGATTTCGTGGATGGGACTCGAGTCCATTGAAGACTCCTGGGAGCCCTTAGCAGTGATGTTGGCAGACATTCCGACCAAAGTGAAGGAGTATGTTGCGCTGCAGAACGACACACAGCTTTGCACTCTGTGTGGTCTGCAGAACGAGTCACAACAGTAACAGGTATCGTCAATCCTGCTGGACTGTGTTTTGGTGGGCGGTGTGGCGCTGAGAATCTATCAAACACAGCCAGCGAGTCGCTGACGTCAGGCTGCAACTCATCCTGGCGACAGGCCGCGACCCGAAGTCAGGAAGCGATCCGAAGCCTTGGTGTCCAGCACGATGGCTGGATTTCAAGATGAGTCGTTAGACTTCAAGGTTCGGGGCTGGACAAGGGTGAGGGGCTGGAGCTCAAGGTGGGTGACTGGATCACAAGACGCCAAGGTACCCAGTAGGTCCACTAAGGCACTGGCAGCAGTGTGCGCTGGAATAGCTAGCGCCGCTTTCATGTTTTGCATTGCCATCAGAATTCAATTTGCTTTCTCAAGCGCATTGGTCGTCATAACACGTCTGATGACACCAGTTACTTATATATACTACCATCGCCCGTGATTCAGTTTTAGATATCTCGCCTCTGCCGACATGGAGATGCGATCACTTTATTTTACGCAGCGCTGGTGCAGTTTCGAGTGACAATTCAAGTGTTTACCTGGTAAGACGTGCGATACACTCTACATTATGCTTGCATATTTTCTTACTTCAATTGTAGTTTTCCTGCGAGGAGAGGAGTTGCTGCATTCGTTCTATCGTTGAACAGTGCGCCGAATCCACTCTAAAGCGCCATCGCATATTGCCGCGCCTTTGGTATGAGCGGCCGTTCTTGCAAGAATTTCAATTTGAGTGTTTTCTCTTCTCCATTAAAAATAGAGAACCACTATGCAGCGCAGTCATTGTTTCACACGATTTGCAAGGGTATTCCAGTTTTCTGATGATGTTGGAACGATTGCGAACTTCCTTTTTAGATAACTCCCGTTACAGCTTTGATGAGCTTAAGCTGCTCGTGCAAAATGCAATCACCGAAGAACAACCACAGCTGCTTTGGGGGTACGTCATTTTGCGCCGTTTTACTTGTACATGCACAGATTCACTCTTGGGCGAACTAGATTTATGCAGCAACACCATGGGCTTAATTAACAATGCAGTCCACCAGTCATGAAAACCTCTTTTTTTTATTCATTGAAATGATAAATCCTGTATTTGCCAATCATTTGCTGCCTCTGTTTTACCTCAGCAGTAATACTAGGTATTGTGCGGATTCCACAGCAATCGTACAACTGCAAATCAACACTACGTAGTCTCGATGTGCATGTACTTCGTAAGCAGGATGATGTCTATTGTGGCCTTCACTGGTGACTACAGCGAAAATCGTCGCACTTTAGCAAGTTCCGTAGACAATACTGCGGATTGTCTTGACCATGACGTCACCCCACGCCATTATGCCAGTGGAGAGCTCTTGCAGCGCGTCATCCGGGACTGGGAACTGAGGTCGGTGAATTCGCAAGAATGCCGAGCCTCTCATGGTCACTACAAGTTCGTCTTCACAGCCGCTACATTTCGTCGATGGTTTTCTTCTCGCACTAAAGACGACAGTTGCTGAAATATCTTTACGGACACGCTTGGCTGGGTTGTACGGATAGAGTTTGTCTTCATCAACAGAATCGATCGCCACGATCCCATACTTCTCCTCCAGATCCATCTTTGGGAAAAGCAGCGAACTTGTTTCCATGGTGATACCATTTCGAACACTCGACAACACTCGTGCATTGTACATGCTACCGTCAACAGAATCGTAGTCATCCCTGACCGTAATGTGGCCCAGCCGCTCGGTTATACTGATCTCCATATTTGTCAGATAATACACGGCTGCGTCGAACACTTGTTTCACGGACTTGACTCCAGGGAATTGCACAATTTCGAAGCGCACACCGCAGAAATCGCCCTCCTCAGACTCAAACAGTTCGTCCGAATACGTTGTCTTATCCACATCCACAAAGTGTCTGGGGTCCATAACGAAATTGTAGCCGTTGCGAAGTTTCTCCTCTCGAATAGCCATGAGCTTGGCCCTGCGCTGGTTCACGTCCTTCGGAAGGCAAATGCGAGTGTAGAGCGGGTGGGTTCGCTGATTTCCCTATTGCAAAAGACATTGTGAATTCTAGATTCGAAGACAAGGTCTCCGTGTATACACTTACGAGACACCGACTCACAGCCGATTGTATTTCAGCCACCTGGAGGTGCTTCTTCCTGGCACTGTCGCGCAGCTTCGCGTTCTCCTCTTTGGTTTGCTTGAGCATGGCGTCAACGTCGGATTCTTGCCCAGGCTCTGGTGACCGGATCTTCAGCACGGCCACCTGCGATTCGAGCCTGCGAACCTCTTGACGCAACTCTATGACTTCCTCCTACATAGAGGCAGAAAGCAACAAACGTTGCCTGAATCGATCGAGTTGCAGTATCCGCACCAGTTTGTAGGCAGCTTACCCGTCGAACAGCGTATGTGCACTTGCGTCGTTTGTGTGCACTCTGCCCAGGCTCATTAGTTTGCCCTCCGGAGCTGTAGTCCTCGGCCACCATTGTTTTTTACCTGCTCAGGGAAATTGCGAAGTGAACACACGCGGCTTGTATCAATAAATACACGTACTGCAACATTACGAATCACTATGACACAATCAACCGATTACAGTATAGCTGACCATCGGATGGTACTCCAGATGTTAAACGCCACGTGGTCAACATGGACCGACAATCCAAGTTGACGCGCATGACTCGTAAGCGCTTATAAGGACCGAGCCAATTCACCATTGGCCCGACTAGATTTGATTACTACAGTAACTGAGCACTGTACGTAACGTAATACCTTCAAATCTGATTACCTATCATTAACTGTGAAATAGTTTTACTTGAAATGGAGTACTACTACCGTCTTACCCCGCATACATGGCATGCGCGTTGTAAATGAATATAACACTGAACATGTTTTGTATTCGTTTATTACACCTATGTGTTATTGTAGTGGGTCTAACTTGACTCACTACTTTAGCTTACACGTTGCGCTACGTGGATGAGGAAGCGTAAGGACTTAGTACTTACTTGAGTTAATTATATTTGAATACACAAATATAAGTTAAATAAGAAGGGATTCCAAGTGACTTAGATTAGGTAAAATGAGAACTGTATTGTTTGTAAATTGATCTTCCTCCTAAATCTGCTAAAACTGTTTATCATCTATGAAAGGGGTTGACAGCGGCTGCCTGTCAGAGCCCCGCCATTATGAACGTCTCTAATTGGTAGAAAGATGTTGCTTTCTACCAATAGGATTTTTGGGTACGTGTGGACCACTCATTGTGGTGGCCCACTTCAATGTATCCATTGGTGTGCCTTACACCAAGGTGAGGAAGTATCTAAAACTTTTAACAGATATCCTATCTGTTAAAATCACAAGTGGCTTGTAGCCACTTGTGCGGATAACCCCGACAGAACCTAACTCAATGATCACGACGTGGGGTTCACGCGATGTCCGCCTTCGGAAAGGCGGCTCCAGTCATCGACGATTCACTGTGACGTTCACGTAAACGGGAGATGGGAAGGTGCTGACACCTCAACTGCTGTTCTCCAAGTTGAAAAATAAGCCAACGTGCCCGCCTGGTGTCATGGAAGATGTCAATGCCACTGGCATGTGGAGCGCTGATATTCTTCTTGACCGCGCACTGAGGGTGGTGTGTGGTAGGAAGGAGACGCAGCTGTACCGCGAACCTGTGCTTTACATAATTGACGCATACGACGGTCATGTGAAGCTTGCTGATTCCAAGCGACTTGAGGCATACAACGTCTTTGTTCTGGTAGTACCATCAAACATGACAATCATCTTACAACCCCACGACGTGGCTGTCAACAGAAGTTATCAAGAGTACTACAGAGACCAATACGACGACTATCTGTGTCGCGCACTGAAGGAGCCTGCATTTCAAACGAAAGCTGGCAACCCCAAGGTGCCTCGCTACTCCACTGTAGCTCAGTGGACATTGGATTGGGTGGCACCAAAGAGTGTAGACAGCATCAAGCGGGCTTGTGCACTATGTGGACTTGTTCCGAAGCGAGACTTTCCCCCCGATGCCTTGCACCTTCTATGTTCACATCTGCTTGCTGCAGATGTGGACATGGAAGTTTGGAATGAACACTACAAGCATCTAAACGGATGCGGATGATAGAGAGCGACTCGATATCGCAGCTCCGTCGTGGTATCTACCACATGATTGCAAGACGAGCTTGTTCTGCTGTTTTCTTCACGATATTGGCATGTTGCTGAATTCGTGAACGACCTGACGAACTACATGAAGACGCTGTCTGATCTAGATGGTAGTTTCGATAATGACTACATAGAAGGCATGCTAGCTGGCACACAAGACCCGCTGAACTCGAGCTTTATGCTGCTGCTCACAAGCATAACTGGAACATCGAGGTCAGTACTGTGGACGAGCAGAACAAACTGGTATCGAGATTTCAGTATAGTGTCAACAACCCAGTACAGACGGTGTATTTAGCTCCCTTACGGACATACTTTGACGTGAGGGTGGAGGGCTTTATCGTCTAATAGCAATATACGCGCATTTTACTAAAGAACTTTCACTTAAGTAAACATATATTTAATCAAAGAAAACCTGCGTTTTCAACGCAGCCACCGAGGAAAGAAAGACGCGTTACTAAAGCCACATATCATGTGAACTGCACACAGGCGGGTTTAAACCCTGGCCAGTTGATTAGGAGGGTCAGGCCTAAACAACCAAGTTAGATTCTTGGACCCACGACTTTCGTCCGAGATCACACATTAGTTCAATGTATAACTATAACGGGGTTACACGTACAAGTGGCTACAAGCCACTAGTGATTTTAACAGATAGGATATCTGTTAAAAGTTTTAGATACTTCCTCACCTTGGTGTAAGGCACACCAATGGATACATTGAAGTGGGCCACCACAATGAGTGGTCCACACGTACCCAAAATCCTATTGGTAGAAAGCAGCATCTTTCTACCAATTAGAGACGTTCATATTGGCGGGGCTCTGACAGGCAGCCGCTGTCAACCCCTTTCATAGATGATAAACAGTTTTAGCAGATTTAGGAGGAAGATCAATTTACAAACAATACAGTTCTCATTTTACCTAATCTAAGTCACTTGGAATCCCTTCTTATTTAACTTATATTTGTGTATTCAAATATAATTAACTCAAGTAAGTACTAAGTCCTTGCGCTTCCTCATCCACGTAGCGCAACGTGTAAGCTAAAGTACCGAGTCAAGTTAAACCCACTACACCTGGTAGCACTTTGTAGTCCGTCCAACCGCCGACTGCTTGACGTTCGTACGAGGTGTACGAACGCGGAGCCGAGAACACCATGAGCACGGAGGTGCCCATGGAGAGCTCCAACACGCCTGCAACGCATGTTGCACGCGCCGACTGCCCCCACATGTCTGACCCAGAGTGGGAAGCCCTCCAACGACTGTCAACAGTCATTGGAGAAGCGGTGATAGCTACGATGCTGCGTACGCTATCGCCGACGGAGCAACATGGTGTTACTCTAGGATTCATCATGAAGGAGCAGCGTGATGCTGCTTCCTCAGTGACGGCGTCGTCAGGGACGACACCGCGTACTCAATCATTAAAATTGAGCGTAAGCAATTACGTGGGAAGAGAGGGCGAGCCTCTCCTCCGATGGCTTGTCGAGCTCGACACAGCCATAGCGGCTCGACGCATCGTCGATCCGCTGTCGAGGGTCGCGTTCGCCATGTCCTGCCTTGGCGGACGCGCAAGGTGTTGGGCGTATGGACGCCGACGCTCCGATCCTACGTGCTTCAGCACGTACGAAGTGTTCAAAGAGGAGCTCAAACAAGCGTTTGAGCCCCCGCAAAACGAGTTCCGATCGAGGGCGGAGTTCCTCGAGGTAAGCACGACGTCCATGCTTACGCGCAGCGCGCACGATATTTGGTATCAAATATCGTGACTAACCCGATTGACGAGGCGACCAAGGTCGTCACGTTCATGAAGGGACTTAGAGATGGGCCCGTGAAGACCTATCTCTTCCGAGAGTACCCGAGTACTCTCGAAGCTGCAATCGCCCTTGCCATGCAAGAAGAGTTTAGCATGCGGCAGGCTAAACTGCATGTGAACGTGCCGAGGCCGCAACCGCGCCCGGTAGCGAGGACGGGAGGTCCAGAACCAATGGACCTCTCGAACGCAACAACTGCTGGTTACCAGCAGCAGGGAGGCAACGTGCGATGCTTCCGTTGCGGAATGATCGGTCACTTCGCACGGGAGTGCACAGCTCCCATGTCCCTGGAGGAGGCCGTCGTGGCGATGCTAGACATCGCCGCGGACCAACAAAAAACGCGAACATCCAGTAGGCGCGGGGCGCCCTACTGGTAATGCAGTCGCGCGTGCCGACATCGGTCACGCGACACTGAGGACTGCATCCCCCAGTGAGACCAGATCTCACTGCAAGAAACAAGATGACAGGCCGAACCTAGTCATCCTGAAGGTTTACTCGAATAGAGCGAGTGGCTCTCTTCGAGCTTTGGTAGATTCAGGCGCCTCGAACAACTTTGTTCGACTACGAAGCCTGTCGAGTCTTGACTTCGAGGAGGTAAATGTACCTCGAAGCCTTCTGGAGGTACGACTGGCAACAGGTGCCATCGTGAAGACCGAGAAGCGCGTCGTGAACGTGCGCTTCTCGTACAAACAACGAGTGTTTGTCGAACACTTTATCGTACTGGACCTGGACGATAAGTTCGACGTGGTAATGGGCATGCCGTGGCTTGCACGGCATGATCCGGTAATAGACTGGAAGAAGCGCACGCTCGTGCGCTTCGGCCGCGACAGCGGAACAGAGAGCGATGGCGCTGTTACCGCAGCGCCCACACCAGCAGGTGCGGGCGGCTCACCAGTCGAGACAGCGCTTAATGCTGCTGTCCTGGAGTGCCCAGGAAGTGCGCGAGGGCGCGCACGAGTGAGACCAACGTCGGCAATGCTGCTGACGTCAGAAGAAAAAGATGTACTGGTTCCAGGAACCAATACCCACGTTCAAGCGTGTAAGGGACAGTCCCTGACCCGAAGAGGTCAAGTCGACAACGACGCGTCGGCTCCGGGAGCCGACGCACCCTCGGTCATGAGGGGCTCCGCCAATGAATGGCGTCGAGGTGACGAAGGCGTGTCAACTCCGGGAGTTGACGCTGCAAACAGTGCGGACGGTTGCAAACGTACCGCACTGACGCAATTTGCATGCTGTCGTGCAGCCGGGCTTCACGACGAAGCGCCATGCGTTCAAGCCGGGCTTGATATCGCGCGCCCGCAGACAGGGTCTGCCGGCGAAGGGACACATTGCCGTGCAGCCGGGCTGCATGAAGGAAAATGCGGTCAAGCCGGGCTTGATACCGCGCGCCCGTGGACAGGGTCCGCCGGCGAACAACTGTCCACGGCCGGGCCTGGACCAGAAGAACAACTGTGCGGAGCCCGGCTCCGCACACCAAGAAGACAGCGCATGCGGAGAACGCTGCACAAGTCTCGGTCCGGGGCCGAGACGCCACGAGTACAGTCTACTGAGTAGACTGAGGCGGTGACGCCGGGCGTTGAGACGCTAAGCGTCTTGACGCGCACCGATACTGGATTCCAGTATGAGAGATGGAACTCGCTAATCCTCCGATGACGGCGACGGAGTTGACTTCGCTTCCAGCCATGTTGGAAGCGCTTCACGCGCGACTTGCACGATGGACGCATCGAGCAAGTCTGCGTTCTTTCGGACAGCGAAAGAACGGCGAGCGAGAGCGAAGAGCTGAGGCAGCTCTTCATGGGAAGTACCACTGAGTGTGAAGACACTCTCAGTGCGAAGACGAAGCGAGAGCGCTTCGAGGAACGAGGTTGGGACTCGCTGAAGTCGAGTCCCTATTACGAATTGTTGAGGGAGTACAAAGACGTACTCCCGGAAGAGATTCCTGCGGAGCTTCCGCAGGATAAGGGCATTCAGCACAAGATTGATCTCGTGCCGGGCACGAAGTACTGTGTCACGCGGCAGTGGCCACTGCCGCGAGAGCAAGTAAAAGCAATCGACGACTTCTTTGAAAGTCGTCGCAAAGCAGGACAAGTGCGGGAATCGAAGTCCCCGTACAGTGCTCCGACGTTCTGTGTCAAAAAGCCACAGGGCGGATGGCGCATCGTTCATGCCTACAACAAGCTGAACGATGCGACGGTACCGGCGCAGACGCCGATACCGCGAAAAGATGTTATCATCGATTCGATGGCCGGGAGCACCGTTTGCAGTGCTCTCGACTTGCGAGATCGATTTTATCAAATCCTAATGCGTGAGAGCGATATCCCTCTCACGGCAGTGAGCACGCCAAGCGGCATGTTCTGGGAATGGCTAGTGATGCCACTGGGGCTTAAGAATACCCCTGCGACCTTCAACAGGTGCGTGACGCACTTGTTGCGCTCGGTGCGCGACTTCGCACCGAGCTACTTCGATGATGTGTTTATCCACAGCCGGGCTGTGGACGGGAAGACCGATTGAGATGCACCGGGTGCATCTCCAAAAGCTACTTGAGCTTATGCGAAAGCATAAGCTCTACGCGAACCTGAAGAAGTGTATCTTCGGGGCAAGCGAGATACCCGTCCTCGGGTGTCTCGTAGGGAAGAATGGTGTTCGCCCTGACCCGGAAAAGGTCAGAGTGATCAATGAATGGCCAACGCCTTCAAGTGTCAAGGAACTGAGGCAGTTCCTTGGCTTGGTCACGTACTTGTGCATGTACGTGGAGGATTACGCGGGCAAGATCCGCCCATTGACACAGCTTCTTAAGAAGGAAGCTGTGTGGAATTGGACAACCGATTGCCAAAAGGCATTCGATGCAGTCAAGCGGGGCTTGACTGAGGCACCGATCTTGGCAGTGGCTGACCAAGATCGTCCGTTCCACGTCGTATGCGACGCATCCGACTTCGCGATCGGATGTGCGTTGATGCAGCACGATCACGAGGGCCATGATCGTGTCGTCTACTACCAATCGCGTCAGCTGAAGCCAGCTGAGCGCAACTATCCAGAACATGACAAGGAACCCCTTGCCATGAAGTACGCACTCGCGAAGTTCCGAGTGTGTTTGCTTGGAAGTAGACCGTTTGTGGTCTACACCGACCATGCTTCACTGCGCACCGCAGTGAAGTCGCCACACATATCACAAAGAATGGCGAGATGGCTCTCATTCTTTGCGGAGTACAACTTCCGGGTCGAATACAAACCCGGAAGATTGAATGTAGTGGCCGACGCGTTATCACGTCGGCCAGACTACGCAGAAGCTGCTGACGTCAATACCATTGACGTCACGCGATCGAACAAACCCACATCGTCTCTGCTAGACGATGTGAAGGCCGCGTACGCGCACGACGCGGACACGAAGCTCTTGCTGGCCTATGGCACAGCGCCTTCTGACAAGTCCCGTCAGCAGCTGCCCAAGCACCTTCGAGCGCGTGCACACCACTTTCGTGTGCACGACGGACTACTGCTTTACAATGCAGTCGACGACAACGCGGATCGCGTTGTCGTGCCAAATGACCATGACCTGCGACTCAGGATCATGTACGAGTATCACGATGCCCCGACTACGGGACATCTCAGACGTGAGAAGACACACGTCCTTCTCACGCGCGACTTCTACTGGCACCACCAGTATAAGTGGGTGCGCAAGTACGTCCGTGCTTGCGAGGTATGCCAACGCGTAAAGCCTGCGCCATTCGCGCAGGCTCCTTTGCAATCACTTCCGACTCCGTCGGAGTGTTGGAAGTCCATGTCTTTGGACGTCATCTTTGGTCTTCCCCCGGACAACGGAGGGAACACCGGTGTTGTGGTCTTCGTCGACCGTTTCAGCAAGATGTACCATCTTGCTGCGGTGCCGGCAGAGGTGACAGCGAAACAAACGGCCCGTCTGCTCGTCGACATGGTGTTCAAACACCATGGCATACCGTCCGACATCATGTCGGACAGAGACCAGCGCTTCACAGCGAACCTGTGGCAAGAAGTGTTTACACTTCTTGGGAGCCAGCTTTCCATGTAGACTGCGGATCATCCGCAGACGGACGGTCAAACCGAACGCGTGAATCGCGTGCTCGTCGATATGTTGAAGAGCTACGCTCACTCGTTCCAATACTGGAGCGAGTGCTTATCGATGGCAGAGTTTGCCATCAATAACTCAGTGCATGCCTCGACCGGGCATACACCGTTCTACGTGAATGCCATGCGGCATCCACGTCTACCGAGTTTACTCGGAGTGATGGCTCCCACTTTAAGTGGGGGAGGATCTACGACTGCAAAACAGCAGCCGCAGAAAACCGCTGACACTTGCACAGTGTCAGCTGCAACAATGAACAAACCACATGAGTCTGCGCAGGGCGCAGACTCCTCCAACAACAAGGACAAAGACCACGGGTCTGCGCAGGGCGCAGACACCGCGAAGAACCACGCAGAGGCCGGGCCTCTAGTGAGAGCGAGCTGAATGACTTCAGCTCGGATGCAATAAACTTCCTTACCAAAAGACAAGCAGTGATTCGGTTTGTCCAAGATGCAATAGCAGCTTCTGTTGATCAACAGAAGCTGAACGCAGACAATGTGGGCAGGGGCAACACAAATAAATTCAAAGTTAGTTCATTAGTTTTGTTAGCTACTCAAAACATGCCTAAACATGCAGTTTCAGATTTCGGAGCAAGTAAGCTTGCTCCGCGCTTCATCGGGCCGTTCACTGTGTTGGCACGGCACGGCAACGCTTACACGCTAGGCTTACCGTCTAGCATGCGCCTCCATCCGACCTTTTACGTCGGACGGCTGAAGCCATACCTGCAGCACGAGCCATCTAGCTCGGCTGACCCGAAGCCTCGGCAGGAGCCGAGGCAGAAGCGGAGGACTTGGCCTCGGCGACGAGCAGCCTCTCCTCCAGCGCGTTCGCGCGCTGGAGCAACCCCTTCATCTGGGTCCCCAGCTCGACCTGGATATTCGAGGCGGTCTGCGAGACCGCCGCGACTTGGGCTTTCTCGTTCGCCAGCTCCTGTTTCAGGGCGGCGAACTCAGCGCCCTGCCGACGCTCCACGGCGGTCACCCGATCGTGGAGAGGCGCATACTGATCAGCCCGGGGCTGATCATACCCGGGGCGTGTTCTCACCCCCGCCACCGCCGATCCGTGACGCCCGCGGCTCAACCCGCTGGATTGTTGAGCGGATTGTTGACCATCGTATCCCGAAAACGAACCCTCAAGGGGCTCGTTTTCGTATTCGTTGGAGAGGATTTCCTCCCCATCGAGATACATGGGAGCCGCGGAACGTCTTGCTGGAGGACGTTCCGGAAATGGTGAGGGCGTACGAGGAGCAGTACGCGCTGGCGCAGCGGAAGTAGTGCGAGCGCTGCGGTCATCGCTAGCGCCCGAACCCTCACGTGCTAAGAACTTAGCACGGAGCTCTTTGAGACTCTCGGGCACACGGAATGACGTGTACCCGTTCAGGTCGCGGTCGCCCAAGCGGACCGCGCCTGGGAAGCACTTCGCGCACTGAATGCCCTCGGGCACAGCGCACGGCACATTTGCCTCCTCAACAGCAACATAAAGTTGCTCCAGCTTTCCACGCTTCGAGTACGTCTCGAAGCGATCACGCGCTTGCTTAATCCGATCACGGTAAGCACTCGGCCTCTTGTTGAAGTTTTCAACAAAGGCGTTCCAGCTTTGACAAAGTGCCTGCCATTCGGGCACTTTGCTGCGAGAAGAAGTCTTCTTGCTTTGAAACCATCGGAGCTCATGAAAGAGTCCGATGTAGTAATCACGCTTTTGATGCGTTTCCGCATCAAAGTGCAGCTCGACAGCCACAGCGTCATCTTTGATGGCGCTGCATACGTACAGCGGCACCTCATTCGGAGGTACCGAGTTCCCATACCGGTCCGCGATCTCGGACGCGGACGGCATCCATGGATCGCGCGCTGCAGGCGCAGCGCGCGGAGAGCCTTGAGCTTTGAAATCACGCGCTGCAGCAGCAGCGCTCGGAGAACTGAGAGCCCCAGCGGAAGCGAGTGGGGTATCACTCTAAGTTCGCGAACGCTTCGAGCTCGAAGCGTCCGATTCGTCCCCTTCACACGGACGAATGTTCTTAGCATGAGGGTGGAGCGATTCGCTCGACACTGAGTCTTTGCGCTTTGAGGACGAGTCCTTCTCGTCCTCCATGTCTTCATCGTCGTCGTCGAAGTCGACGACGTCGCCATACTTCGCCTTCTGGCGCTCGACGTAGTCATCGATGGAGAGATGACTCCCCACCGACTTTGTGGACTTCTTCTGGGGCGCGCTCATCGTTGAATGAGCGCGGATTTCTTCTCCAAACGCGGAGAATTGACGAATGGTCAATTCCGAAGATTGACGTGTGGAGACCCCGCGCATCTAACCTTAAGGGGGGGGATGGTGTAACGGGGTTACACGTACAAGTGGCTACAAGCCACTTGTGATTTTAACAGATAGGATATCTGTTAAAAGTTTTAGATACTTCCTCACCTTGGTGTAAGTCATACCAATGGATACATTGAAGTGGGCCACCACGATGAGTGGTCCACACGTACCCAAAAATCCTATTGGTAGAAAGCAGCATCTTTCTACCAATTAGAGACGTTCATATTGGCGGGGCTCTGACAGCCAGCCGCTGTCAACCCCTTTCATAGATGATAAACAGTTTTAGCAGATTTAGGAGGAAGATCAATTTACAAACAATACAGTTCTCATTTTACCTAATCTAAGTCACTTGGAATCCCTTCTTATTTAACTTATATTTGTGTATTCAAATATAATTAACTCAAGTAAGTACTAAGTCCTTACGCTTCCTCATCCACGTAGCGCAACGTGTAAGCTAAAGTAGTGAGTCAAGTTAGACCCACTACAATAACACATAGGTGTAATAAACGAATACAAAACATGTTCAGTGTTATATTCATTTACAACGCGCATGCCATGTATGCGGGGTAAGACGGCAGTAGTACTGCAGTTCAAGAAAAACTATTACACAGTTAATGATAGGTAATCAGATTTGAAGGTATTACGTTACGTACAGTGCTCAGTTACTGTAGTAATCAAATCTAGTCGGGCCAATGGTGAATTGGCTCGGTCCTTATAAGCGCTTACGAGTCATGCGCGTCAACTTGGATTGTCGGTCCATGTTGACCACGTGGCGTTTAACATCTGGAGTACCATCCGATGGTCAGCTATACTGTAATCGGTTGATTGTGTCATAGTGATCGTAATGTTGCGGTACGTGTATTTATTGATACAAGCCGCGTGTGTTCACTTCGCAATTTTTGGATTTGATCGGACGATTCGTTCTCACGGCTGAACTTCGAGACACGGATGGTGCTGCCACCATCTGTCCCCCGTCGCTGCTCGCTACGTCTAGAGCTTCTTGAAGTGAACGCGTTGAAGCTGGCTTCAATTCTGACATCGTACACTACTAAATGGACAACTCTTCGCAACGCACTGCCGGCGTCTTCTAGAAAATTCGCTTTTGATTTGAAAACGAGGTCCTGACGGCCACTCAAACGAACCGCGTTCCAAACAAAATGGTGGTAAGCTTATTTTAATATTTTAATACTTTAAGCTCACGTACGGCAAGCACCTGGAAAATACTGAACGAACCAACATCGAAGTCAGAAAAACACTACAGCTTGCGTGGCGGATCCTACGACTTGCTGAGAGTGTATGTATTGTGTTGTCCCTCGCCGAGCCTGCTGCTCACTGAGTGCTCAGCAACCCCAGGCTGGAGAACTCAGTTTGAGGCTCAGCATCGACCACCGTATTGTCTTTGCGCGTTGCCCGCAAGAACAACGAAGATGCGCCAACACGCGTGTTGCCTTCCGTATCATATACGTACAGCAGCTCGACTTCACCTTGGAAGTTGCTCGTGCCCAATGTTGGTGCAGGCGCAGCTTGAGGCCGCCTACGATGTCACTAGTGTAAGTTGCTCGGCTCCACCGCGTTCGGGATCAATTCACCCTGTTCTGGTGATTCGCAAGCTAAAGCATGGCTGCGGGGCTGCAACGCCCCGTCTTGCAACGCCGTTGCGCTGGGCTGGTTACCGTAAATCACGGCAATCATGTAACGTCGTAAAAAGTCCAATACATAATCGTAAAAAGTCTCGTAAAATATTTATCGACGCCAACACTAGGGGTGCCACACGTTTCTCCATCTCTCTGATGAAAGCGTCAAGAAAATTCAGCGTCGAAAAACTTTTTACGATGCTTTTTACGCTTATGTATTGGACTTTTTACGACGTTACATGACCGCCGTGATTTACGTAGGTGAGACTTGGCTCGGCTTTGAGCTTCGAATCCCAGTTCAGCGTTGAACCTCTCTACAGGTGGTGCGGTTGTGTCCGTGTCATTCATGGACTCCGTCGTTGTCGTCGTCATCACCGCCTGGCACGTCCGGTTCACTATCAAATTCACCACCTGGGGCGCAAGCGGCTCACCCCACTCAACTCCTCGATTTCGCCTCGCGTCAGGGTTACCCCGACCAAGCTCAAGTCGTTGTCGTCATGGTCGAGCTGTACACCCAAACGGTGCCCGACACGTCCGGTGGTGCCAAGGTCAACGCCGGCGACATCCTCATCATTGTGGCGGTGCTGGTCTTCACCATGGTCGTGGCCGTCGTCGCCTCAATCCAAGCTGGCGAGAGTCACTTGGCCAAGTACTTCCCCTGCGTCAAGCGAGCCAAACGCGACGAGGGTCAAGCACTGGAGTCACCCGGCGACGCCTACCTCGTATCGGAGACTCCGGGCAAGAAACTACCCGATGGTGACGAGCGCGGCTCAACGATTTCAAAGCAACGCCCGTCGGCCTCGCTGATTGCTCGTGATGGACCGGAGCACCAAGTCAACGAGATGTCCAACTTCTTCCTCGCGGACCGCGGCATGCAATGGTACTTCGTCGGCGGTGCCTTGTTTGCAAGCAACATTGGTGCTGAGCACTTCATTGGTATGGCTAGTGACGGTGCTCGTCGTGGCATTGCTGTGGCCATGTACGAATGGTATGCCGCCATTTTGATCCTGTGTCTCGGCTGGATCTTCTCGCCCATTTACCGCCGCTGCGGCGTGTACACGACTCCGGAGTACCTCGAATACCGCTTTGGTGCTCCGTGCCGTCACTACTTGTCGCTCATTACGGTCATCATGTACGTGTTGACGAAAATGAGCGCCAGTATCTACGGAGGTGCCATTGTCTTCCAAGCTACGTTGGGGTGGAACCTGTACCTCGGTGCCGGCGTCTGCATTTGCCTTAGTGCCATGTACAACATTGCCGGCGGTCTTCGTGCTGTCATGTACACGGATCTGTTCCAGATGTGCGTCTTCACGCTGGGTGGGCTGGTAGTGTTCGCGTACTCGGTGAACCAGATCGGCGGCTTCGAAGGCATCAAGGAGAACCTGGCTAACCAGGACCGCTCGTCCTGGTTCCACCTCTGGAAGCCGACGGACGACCCCGACTACCCGTGGACGGGTATGATCTTCGGCCAGCCGCTGGGCTCGATCTGGTACTGGTGCATGGATCAAGATCTCGTGCAGCGTGTGCTGTCCGCCAAGGACACGGCTAACGCGAAGGCTGGGTGCTCGTTCGCCAGTATGCTCAAGGTGCTTCCTCCGTTCCTGATCGTCATCCCGGGTATTATTGCCAGCATCTACTTCGACTTCAGCAGGATCGAAGATGGCACTGACGCTGCGTACCCCACTCTGCTGACGGAAATGATGCCCCACGGAATTATCGGCCTCATGATCTCCAGCATCATCACGGCTATGATGTCGAGTCTGGCCTCCGTGTTCGCTGCTGGCTTGTCCGTCGTCACCAACGACATCTACCTCAAGTTCCGCCCGGATGCTTCGCACAAGCAGCTCGTGTGGGTTGGCCGCATGAGCATCGTCATCTTCGCGGTGCTCAGTTTCTGCTGGATCCTCATTATGCGCAACGGAACGGGTCTCTACGAGCAGATTGTCGAGATTCAGAGCTACTTGACCCCTCCCATTGGTATCGTACTCGTGCTTGGTGTCGCCTGGAAGCCGGCGAATGTGTACGGCGCGTTTTCGGCGATGGTTGTAAGGCTTGACACGTAGAAGGCCGCGAGTGAAGATGTACCGCGATGTGGAAACGTGTAGGTAGTTGGACGTAAATTGCAAAGTGATATTAGTTGGTTAAGGCCTTGTGGCCGGCCGTCTGGGCCAGTGCCCAAGGCGGTGCTAAAATGAATGAATCTGATTGGTCAATCCACTTCAAGTTGAAGTGGGTTGACGTGCGCTATACAAGAGTAAATGTACACGACAGAGATCATGCACCCTAGTGCATGTTCCTTACTTACCCACTTGTCTTTGCGTAGTGGATGTTGTAGTTTAGATGTGCGGGCCTTGACGTGCTCGTCACGTCTCGGTCCTTACATCCTCCCGGGTTTGACTTCACGTTGACGGCGCTTGAAGTCGTCGACGAGAACTTTCCAGTGAGAGACGTGCTTGATGTCTTTCTCGAGTTCCCACGAAGATTCGTGATCTGGGAGACCATGCCACTTGACAAGCCACTCAATCTTGCGATTGAACTGACGCTTGCGTAGAAGTTTCTCGACAATGTGGAGGTCTTCTCCAGTGTCTTCATTCGTGATGATGCGAGATGCTTTCGGAAGAACACGAGTCTCAAACTTGTCCGGGTTGGAGACGTAATGGCTGAGAACGTCTACGTTGAAAGTAGGGTTCAGTGACTTCATACTGCGTGGCAAAATCAGACGAGCAGCGCTGTCGTTGATCATGCGCTTGATAACGAACGGACCAACTTTACGAGCGGCTAACTTTGCACGTTTGACGTCAATGTCTTTCGCAGCATGCTTGAGTGGAATACGGCGTGTATCCAGCATAACCAAATCTCCTTCCTTGAATTGCACATTGCTACGGTGTTGATCGTAGTACTTCTTTTGCGATGCTTGAGCCTTGAGTAAGTGCTCCTTGGCTTTGCCAATAATCTTGTCACGTTCGTCCTTGAAGCGATTTGCATACTCAGACAGTCCTTGTTGTACTTGAACTGTGGTAGACAGCGTAGGAAAAGTTCCGAAGGGATTGCGTTCCTGACGCCCTGTGTCTACTTCAAATGGCGAAAGTCCTGTAGAGGCACTGACTAGCGTGGCATGAGCATACTCAATCGTTCCCAACTTGGCAGCCCAGTCATCACCATGATACGAGACCATGCAACGAAGTGCGTCTTCTAGTACCAGGTTTTGACGTTCGGTTTGGCCGTCAGCTTGAGCGCGATATGACGTTGTCATATTCAATTGTACACCCATGACCTGCGCGAGTGATTTCCAAAAACGCGATGTGAATTTGGGATCACGATCACTGATGATCACTGCAGGCACTCCATGATGCCGAACGACATTGTCGAAGAAATAATGAGCGATTTCTTCGGCATCATCAGTAGTGTGAACGGGACAGTAGATCGGACGCTTGGACAACTTGTCCACGACGGTCATGATAGCATCATAGCCGTCTGATTCTGGCAATCCAGTAACGAAATCCATGGAGACGACTTCCCAACATTCCTTTGGAATCGGAATTGGAATCAACTTGCCATTCTTCTTGGCATTGCTGTGCTTCCAACGTGTGCATGTTTCACAACTTTGCACGTAATCAGAAACGTCTTCATGAAGCGACGCCCAGTAGTACCATTGCTTGATACGGAGGTACGTACGACGAATTCCTGGGTGCGCGGCAATACTGGAATCATGAAATTGCTCAATAATCTTCGTTCTTAGACGATTGCGCTGCGATCTCGGGACACAAAGTCTCATCATTTTGGACTCCTTATCGTCCGTGAATTGCACATAAAGCAATTGATCCTTGAGTACGTATGGATCATGCGGAGTACGATACTTGTCACGAAATCCAGGATCAGTGCGGTAGGCTTTGATGAACTCTTCTTTGAGATTCGAAGTCCATCCTAGCAAACTTGCGTGTTGCATTTGCACGACCGATGTGGCAATCTCTGCATCTTGAACAGGAGTGTAGAGGTGACCATCGGAAAGATCATGTAAGGCGATGTGACCAGCAGGAACATCCGTCATCTCCTCCCCGAAAATTCAACAGGCGAGAGAGCTGCAGATATCATGGTCGTATTCACCTTCTGGGAGTCCCCATCATGTTGCTGTGCACGGTAGCGTGATCCAAAACTGTCACACTGCGGTGTACACGTATGAAAGCTGATTGTATTGATAGCGGGACGAGCAACACTCTGTGAGGCTGGAACAGTCGCAATTTGACTATCTGGAGTCGATAGCGAAGCATTGACTGTGCGTAGATCGCTAATTACGCGAAAACTCGATGTCGGTTTATCACTTTCAGACTCACAATGCTGAAAACTGATTGAGCAGACAATTGGCGGATCCAATTGTGGTGATATCAACGCATTCGGAGTTGAATCCATCGGAGGACGGGACAGTGCATCAGCTACGACATTCATTGATCCTTTCAGGTGATGCAGGGTGAAGTCGAACTGAGCAAAGAAGGTCAAGAAGCGTGCAAGCTTCGAGGAAACCTTCGGGTGGTGTAACAACCACTGACATGCACTGTTGTCCGTGTAGATGTCGAAATGACGACCATAGAGGTAATGACGCCATTTTTCCAGCGACAGCTTAATTGCATAGAGTTCCTTCTCATGGGTAGGCCAATTTTGTTCATGCACACCCAACTTCTTGGAGAGGAAAGCTAACGGATGATCATGTCCGTTGTGCTTTTGCGAAAGTACTCCACCAACACAATATCCTGAAGCATCGGTTGTCACGATGAACGGAAGAGAGAAATCCGGTAAAGTCAGGACTGGGGCGGATTGCAATGCTGATTTCAGCTTGCTGAAGGCGATATCATGCTCTTAATTCCAATTCCAAGTATGGTCCTTCTTGACTAGAGGTCCAAACGGTAAGGCGATTGTCGCGTAGTTGTAAATGAAGCGACGGTAGTAGCCTGCGAGACCCAAAAGCTTTGCAATTGCTTTTGGTTCATTGAATTGGCCAATTGGCGATCACTTCAGTTTTCTTGGAATCCACCGCAATGCCTTGACTTGACACGGTGTGACCCAGAAACTGAACTTGATTCTGCCCAAAATGACATTTCGAACGATGACAGTACAGCTTCTCTCTGCGTAACACTTCGAAGAGCGTGCGGAGATGCTGCAGATGCTCCTTCATGTTCTTGGAAAATACACAAATGTCATCCAGATACACCACGATAAACGGATATTTGCCTAGTAGGACACGCATAAGACGTGACCAGACACCTGGCATTCCAGCAAGACCCATTGGCGCAACACACCATTGGTAGGTCTCAGAATGAGTGCGGAACGCTGTGTACTGACGACTTTTCAAGGCAACCCTCATCTGATGGTAACCTTGTGCGAGATCCAAGACTGAGAAGATGATACATCCATACATCTTGTCAAATGTTTCGTCAATTCTCGGGAGTGGAATTCTGGCGATGATCGTTTGCGAGTTGAGCCAACGATAATCAATCACCCAACGAATCGGTAACGTGGCGTTTCCCGACCGTAACCACTCAGCTCGAGAAAGTTGTTTCCTGATTTCGGGTCTTTCTTCGGGATACCAAAGATGTTGGAGACCCAAGGCGAATCGGATAGTTCGATCCAACCTTTCTTCAACTTTTCTTCGACAAACAGATCAAGGGCATCTTGTTCTGTCTTCGAGTGCCGAAAAGGTGCGCGTGTGCTTGGCATAGCATCTGACTTCATGTCGAGCTCGAATTCCACGCGTCGATGAGGAGGTAACCCATCGGGTAAAACGTCTGGAAACACGTCAGCAAACTCATCAAGGAGAGGCACAATTTCTTGTGGTTCTTCCGTGACGGGTTGAGCTGGAGTAACTTTGACGCGGTAAATCTCATCATAGTCATGGTGCTTGGCTTTAGCTTTGAACTCAGCACCAGATACTTCTACCTTGCGCAACCCTGGTTTCATTCCTTGCGGTTTGAACTGCAGGTGATGAGTACGCCAATCAATAATTGGTTGGTACTTGGTAAACCAAGGTTTTCCGAGAATGACATCGTGTTCAGGGCTCATAGACCATTCCAGGACCTCTAAGCCTCTGAATCGATAGCCATCCATCTCAATAGTGACCTTGCCCTTGTGAACGGCACGTTTCTTCGTTGTGCTTCCGTCAAACAAGGTGACTTGAGAGATCATCGTGTCAGGAATAGTATCCACCAATCCAGGACGAATGACATTGCATGTGGCTCCCGTGTCTAGCATAATGGTGACACGTTTGCCTTCACACAGACCTGGCTTCCGAATCAACTCATTCGGAGCTGGTAGTGACTGGATGGTAGCAGCGTTGAGATCATTTATCTCAACAACTTCAACAGACTCTGGCTTTTCTGCTGCCAAAGTGTGAACAGCGAACTGACCACGCTTAGTGTCAGACTGATAGCTGTTATTCGTTCCGTGCTTCTGTCGATTTTGAAGCTTGAAGCACTGTTCAATCGTGTGACCAGGCTTCTTACAATACCGACACTTCTTTGAGTTGCCACTGTTACGGTTGTTGTTCTGAACAGGGCGACGATAATTGTCACGGCGTGGGTTATGCACATGACCAGTGTCGATTTCCATAGGCTCAGGTTCATTCTCAGCAGGACGCTGTGGAGCCGTGTTGGAACGAGCGAATGACGTGGAGTTGGAACGGCCAAAAGATCTTGGAGGTGTCCAACGACTCTTCTGAAACGGACCAGCACGAAAGTGCGATCTGTCATACTCGAGTGCAACTGAGAGAGCCTCAGATACCGTCGTGCAACGACGATACTGAACTTCTTCTTTCGTGGGACTAACAAGACCTCGAATGAAGTACGTGATCTTGTCAAGCTCACTCATGTCCTTGACTTGCATGATAGCAACGCGGAACCGAGAGATGTAGTCCTCCAAGCTAGAACAACGTTTTGCTTGAGACTGTACAATCGATCTCGAAGGCGCTCCTGAAGATCCGGAGGAACGAATTCCTTCGTGAGCTTCTGGATCAAATCTTGGACATCACTGACGGAATCCCTGCAAAGCATGTACCATGCAGCAGCATTTCCTCTGAAATTGGCAGTCATCATGGCAATGATGCGCTTACTCTGATTCTCATCTTGCCAATCAATGTTCTTCGCCTCAAAGTAATGAATAACTTGGTCGAAGTACAATTCAACTGAGTCACCCATGTTTCCATAGAAGCGAGGTAGGCTTATACCTTCAACTTTGACCTCTTTGCATTGCGAAGTCAAAACGTCGATTAGTGCTTGTTGTTTCTGCACCATTTCGACCACAGACTGTGTCAGACGGTCAGCAGACCATCCACCAGGATTTAACGAAGTCATGATAGTGTAACTTGAGCTAAAAGCTGATTAAAGTTACGCTATGAATGTACAGCTGCTAGCTACTAGAACTAGAGCTACAACGACACTGTCAACAGCTACTCGAAACGGGCGCGCTTGATGCTGATAACGCGATCAACGAAAGCACGAACTTCGGTGTCGATGCGGTTGGCACAGGTGTTCAAGATGTCGACGGTTTCGAAGAGAAACAGTCCAAACCCAGGCTCGATAACACGGTCGAGGTGAGTTTCGAAAAACGGAAAGAAAACTTCACGGAGATGCTCCGTCAAGTAAGTAACTTCGTACTGCAAATGGGTAGCAGCACGAACTGTGAAAGCGCGTTGAACGGCTTGTTCAATGGTGAGAATGCGACGATTTTGCTGATCTTCGTCCCACTCACGAGCAGTACGCTTAGGCATATACTGGAAAAATACCCGAAGCTTACGCCAAAGCTTACCCGAAAATTACGCGAAAATTCAGGAAACGACTGAAAATTACGCGGATTCTCAAATTCGGAATTATACGGATGCTGGGGTTTAGGTAACTACTGATTGGCTGAGCCAAAGTGCAATTACACTAAAACAATGCGAAAAAAGTCTAAAACAACACTTAAACAACGCTATTTAGCGCTAATTCAAGCGTTGGCGCTTTGCCTTGTAATTGGATTTCTTCTGATCGAAACCCTGAACAAGTAGCTCTTCCTGTTGAGCCTCTTCAAGTGCTCTTTTACGCGAGCTCTCCTTAAGTTCACGGTCGAATACAGTAGTGAGTGTGTTATGAATACGCACTACTTGTAAACTTAGGATACGGCAAGCTTCTCGATAAAGTATACGCTCGGACTTAGAGTGAAAACTCTCCTCCTGGTCCTGTAAGTGGTGAGTTAAGCTTGCAAGGCGATTAACTGGGTTTAATCCCTTAATACGAAGTCGATCTACTGCTTGTAGATTAGGATCTGGGTTTGAGTTGAGGTTTTTACTTTTTTGGTTTTTCTCCTTGGTCATACAAGGCCAAAGGTTTCCGCAATATACTAGGCTTACGTGCGGGAAGGTGACTAGTGAATTAAACTAGTACAAATCCTTCGGATAACTAACCGTTAGCAATAAGCGTGAGGCTAGTTAGCGTAATCGACTAGCGAAAAGCGTTAATGTCTATTATGCAAGACTTTACGGCTAGCGAAAAGCGTTAATGCCGCTAAGTCAGGGAACACGTAGAGTAGCAGTAAGTGCGAAAGCAGTAACCCTAACCCGGATACTGTAGCAGTAGTCAGCCGAAGTAGCGAGTCGAGTCGGTCGATTGAAGATCTTCTGACCACTTGCCCGGCGAAAATGACCGTAAGTGCTACCAGATGTAAGGCTTGACACGTAGAAGGCCGCGAGTGAAGATGTACCGCGATGTGGAAACGTGTAGGTAGTTGGACGTAAATTGCAAAGTGATATTAGTTGGTTAAGGCCTTGTGGTCGGCCGTCTGGGCCAGTGCCCAAGGCGGTGCTAAAATGAATGAATCTGATTGGTCAATCCACTTCAAGTTGAAGTGGGTTGACGTGCGCTATACAAGAGTAAATGTACACGACAGAGATCATGCACCCTAGTGCATGTTCCTTACTTACCCACTTGTCTTTGCGTAGTGGATGTTGTAGTTTAGATGTGCGGGCCTTGACGTGCTCGTCACGTCTCGGTCCTTACAATGGTTGTGGGCGGTCTGCTTGGCTTCTCGCGCCTGATTTTCGTGACAATTAAGTACGACAGCATGGATGGGGAGCTGCCGGAGTTCTGGAACACCTTCTTCTACATGAACTTCCAGCATTTTGCGCTATTGTTGTGGGTCACCGCCATGGTGGTGTGCGTGGTGGTTAGTCTTCTGACCCAGCACAAGAACCGCCCGTCGGAGGAGGTGCGCAAGTACATGATCCACTGGAACAAGGTTCTGAAACTCGATGCCACGGAACTCGTCAAGCCCATGTGGGTCAACGTCCTCGTTGCCGGCAGTGGTATTGCCGCTCTTGCTGTCACATTCAGCATGTGGATTTACTTCGCGTAGGCTGCCTCGTTGCGAAGGCCAAAAGACAGAGAGAGGGGCGGAAGTTGTATGTATCTTCGGTTGCTTCAGCGAAGCACCATGCAACGAGGTCAAATATCAGTTAGTTTTCATATCAAGCGAGTGTACTTCTGCAGGGAAGACAGCTCTGTGGTCTTCACATGATAGCAGCACTTGGCGAAGCCAACTCCAATTTCTCGACATCGATATGCCCGTCGTCTTCGATGTTTGCTACATACTGAGGGTTATCACCAAAGCCAGAGTATTTCTCCCTCAGTCCAATTTGAGCACTAAACGAATTGCTCGTGATACTAATGTCAATCAGCTTGGTACACTCAATGGCTTCGCGCGAGGAGATGTACGGCAGCAACTGCTCTAAGCTTGTCGTGTACGTTCCCGTGGCAGCGCGATACGCGTGCTGGGCGTAGTAGTACTGGAAACTTACATACCGCACTCCCCATTCAGGATCGACAGGCACAACTTCATCCATAGTCCACCGATCGTACACGAGCGCTGGTGGATTCTCATCTCGGGGGCGAAACTGAAGGTACCCCCACCACTCCGGCCGATGCATATCGACCGCATTTTGCGCGCTCCAGACCCAGTTTTCCTCTTTCAAGCCCGGTTTCTTTTCGTAGTGTTGCTTCCCGGTCTGTTTGTCGGTGACAACACGGACAGACCACTCGACGCGGGAGAAGCTGATCCGCCAGAAGGAATTGGCGGCAGGCGGAACTTGTGCATTCGAGTGCAATGCAAGTTCCGACAACGGTAGTGCGATCTCTGTGGTCCTATAGTGCAGGCGTTCAGCTGCAGCATGAGACGAATGAGATACTTTGCTGCAAAATCAACAAGAACAACTGTAGGCTGTTCTACTGTACGCACGCACCTGGGTCATTGATATCGCCTTTTACAAACACTGCAGAGCGCATGCCGCCGTTCAACATGTCGAAACCATAGTGTGGGTCCACTCGAGTACTGTTCTCGTGGCCTTCATCCCTGTACGGACGGTTGAGCCACAGGTTCCAGGTTGCATTTCGAGCGTTCAGCTCGAACTCTTTGTAGTTGTGCGTGCTCCCGTCAGCATCCACGAACACCTCGAAGTCATTGTCGTGGAAAATGACCTCGTTGCGCTTCGACACGTTGGCCCAAACCTCGGTTCCCTCCAAGTACGCGCCGACGTAGAGGAACTGCTGGTCGTAGCGCAGCTTGAACGTGGTGGCGAACCACGGCTGCGACCAGAAGTGAGGGCCCTGAATGTCCTGGAACGGCTCGCTCCAGGGCACCTCAGACCACTCCTTTTCGTCCAGGACACCGTCGACGGTGATGCTTGTCGCGAGCTGGTCCGTTGCTGGCGGGAGATGGTAAGCAGCATATCGACGAGGGTGCAAGTGTGCGAAGTCGCATTGGGACGTATAATCAGACTCGAGTGGTGGTGGCTGTTGCCCTTGACGCACTTCACCCACATCGGCCCAAGTCAAGCGTGGCAGGGTCGTGGACAAAGCGATCACCTGGAGGCGAACGATGCCGTGCATGATGACTGCAGGCAGGACGCAACGGATAGATTCCGCTGCTCGCAAATAGAGAGGGGCATATTTCTACACAAGTGTTGCATAATTCAACTTCAACTTGGCTGAAATGTTGAGTACACGGCAACTTTTGCACTGGTCGGTGACCGACTCGGTCAACTCCATCATAGAACGTTCTCTTGAGCTCCGATCACTACGGGATTTGGACCTTTTCTCACTGAATGATCACTCTCTGCAGCCTAGTAAGTACTTTGAAGTATGTGTTGGCGAATTCTCGAAGGCCTATATCTTTGAACGGGTAAACTTTCACTGGGTTTGGCTAGAGTTTCATAAAAAAATGTGCGGATTTGTTGCTTTGTATGCCCACCCTCACTTCTCTTGTGATGTAGCCTTTCGTGGCTGGCCCAGACAAAATGCTTTGGTTATAGACAGCGACTGAGAGCATACCTGATGCGTCATATAGCTGCGCATTCTGTAGTCATTCCTTTTGCGGGAAACTTGCCTTTGCTGGAGCGTTCGGTCACGAGGAACTTACCGTCGCACTGTAAGTTGAAAAGATCTCTCACGCGGACTGGAGTGGTGTGCGATGTCCATCTACTTGCGTGCGTTTGGACGTCTAGTGGAAGGATACGTTTACGAATCGGCAGGTTTACCAACACGTTACCTCGCCATATCGACATTGTCGAGATTAAGCTTTTAAAGGAATAATTAACTATGACTTGTTAGCGCTCGATGCTGATCAAACCAACTGATGCAGGCGACTCAGTCCGACGTGTGCTGATGCATTGATAGGCTGAGCAAATCATTGAGTTCAAGTTGGCATGAGCTTGGGCGACGCAACCTCCCGAGATCTTTGACCCCAGTTGCCCTCGTTTGCCCCCTTTTACCAAGATGAAAATACAAATCGCGACGTGCTTTCGTTCTCCGAACGCGGCTACAATTTGCAGGAAAGCGGAGGTATTGAGGCATTTCGCAAAATACAAGTACGACAACTTCGTCGTCTACGGGACATTTCCTGAAGGGGAAATGTCCACGCGTGAAGGTCCTACTTATCGACTAGCGAGGCGTGATATTTTGTAGTTGATCGGGGCAGTCCTCGTTTTCTTCAAGTCGCTCTGGGGGATCCGCCACACACGCATTGTAGAAAAACTATTTTAATATGCACCTGCATCGCACAAATCCCCAGGTTCAGGTAGATTTTGTTTTACAACAATGCTTAAAGGGCTCATATATTGAAATGTTGACGCTGAAATTGTGTTACCACTAACCTGAAAAGCGTCCAAACCCCAACAGATTATATACAGCACCGAGCAGTGCGTGGGCATTGCCCAGTGGCAAGCTGGTTCTACCAATGGCGGTGTTCGTTCTTGGTCGATGCTCGCAGTGTAATTTAACTCGAGTGTTTGACCCATGTATCCCGCCTAGCTCCAGCGTGGAAAATTTCTTGCAGCTGCTGATACTGGTTCGGCTAGTAGCGAAATGGGATCGTTTGGCTTGCTTCAGACGGGGTAAGCGTGTGAGATCAGAGCAGCGGCCAGTTGCATGAAGCAGCTTGAGCGTCGGTCTCCACCCAAGAATTTACGCGCGTCTCCCGAGCAATTGCGCCTTCAGCTGCGACTACACATGCACCACTACACTACTGTACTACACATATTGTAAGTTGACTTTACTAGCTTTGACGCATATCGACACGTCTCGAACGCCTAAGGAACAACGAACTCAAGGTTGGTCCGACGTCCACCACGATATATCGAAACAACCAACGGTGGACGGCCCTCGATCGGGTATGAGAAATGAACGCTGATGCGCTGCAGTGACTGGCGCGGCATGCATACACGAAGACTGCAGCCTTCCTCGCCGAGCACATCGGCGCGCATCGAAAAGTTCTCCGAAAGCGTGAGCAACCGCGAAGAGCTGTGATCGATCAGCAAGGCAAGAATGGTTATCAAAAATTCAGCTTAGATACGCAACGAAAAGTAACTCAACCAAGAAATTGCCGACCCAAGCTTCAGCAGCAAATTCGGTTGGGACTGATGCACGCAGCTAGCCGAGCCAAAACGTGGGGACACTCCAAATTTTGATCGCCAGGCAAAGCGCGCGGGATCATCGTGTCGGACGAGACAACAGCAAGGCAACTCAACTGGCCGCGAAGGGGTGTACAGCCTCAAATCCATGTACGTCAAACCACCTCAAGTCTCACCGAGATACGCGTCGATCGCAGTCCGACACTCTTCCAAGCGTCTCAATTCGGTCATTCTTGAATTCGCCACCAAGAGCTCAAGCGACATTCCGCACCGATGTCCACCGCTATCAATGTGGTCCAAGGCCTCATCAAGATCTTCGAGCTGCGAGAAGTGATTCACCACCAACGCCGCGTCAACAAGCAAACCTACTTGCAGTTGACCGAGATCCACGTCGAACTGCAACTGCTGGATCGAAATGGGCATCTCCAAGGCAACGTCGTGCTGCGGCGCAATGCCAGCGTCAAGAAACTCGCCTCGGCGGTAAACAACTTCGTGAGGTATCTGCAAAAGTACAACAACATGAACCGCTTCCTGCGTTTCTTCAAACGCAGCGACATGGAGGCCGAGCGCCAGCAGATCGTCGCTGAAATCGATCAGCTTTTCCGCATGCTCGGGCTGTCCACCTCCGTGACGGCGATGAACGGAAACACGCCGGCGGTCAAGAACGCGGCCAAATTCCTCTCCAAGCTGCAAGACATTCACACGGACGTCAAACTTACCCACGACCAAGTTCAAGCAGCTTTGTTGGGGCTTGCGGAGAAACGAAAGAGCGACGAGATCGAGCAGGAGCTGGTCGCTCAAAAACCCGTCTTGAAGCGAAGTCACTCACCCGCTGCGGACAATTTGTCGGTATCGTTGCTCATGGGATCGCTGGGGTCTGGTGAGACTGCAAGCAAGGACAAAACGTTGTTGGCACTTATCCGCACGTGTGTCACCAGCAACAGCCGAGTGCAAGTCTACAAGGCCGACGGGATTCAACTTTTCGCTGGCTTGGTGCAGGGAGACGAGAGCTACTTCACGCAGCTCTACGCTCTGCATTGTCTGAGCTGGTTCACATTCATCTACTCCAAGATGCCCGAGATGGAATTCGAAACGCTACGAGGGTGCATCCCTGAGGCGGCACCGCTGCAAATTCAGTCTTTGATCTGTGATCTCAAATTCGGCACCGACCAGGAGAAGGAGGACGCCGCAATTCGATGCTCGTGCATGGCCACTCGAGGCGACGTAGATATTTTGTGTTAGCCCCACTTGTCCACATCCTGGAGCATGGAACTCCAAACCAGAAGCTGTGGACTGCAGAGGCACTCGGGACTCTCGCCAGCAACAACGACGAAAACTGCGTGGCTATTGCTCGTGAGAAAGCTATTCAGCCATTAATCGCGCTGTTGCGATCCGGCACGGACATGCAGAAGCAGGAGGCGGCGTACGCGCTCGGAAATCTCGCTGCTAACAACGACGTGAACCGTGCTACGATTGCGCGTGAAGGTGCCATTCCTCCCATGGTCGCTTTTGTGAAGGCTGTGACGGATGCTCAGAACCAATGGGCCGTGTACGCCTTGGGAACGCTTTCATTGAGCAATGAAGCGAACCGGGTCGCTATTGCACAAGAAGGAGCTATCGCGCCACTGATTCAACTGCTTCGAGTGGGGGCCAGCGCTCAGAAGCAGTGGGCAGCGTATACCATTGGGAACCTTGCCTACAACGACGCCAATCGAGCTGAGATCACGCTTGAAGGAGCTGTCAAGCCGCTGGTGGCACTTCTGGAAATTGGCACCGATGCTCAGAAGCAGTGGGCGGCGTATGCATTGGGGAATCTCGCCTGCGATAATGAAGCAGCGATGGAGCTTGACGAGGGCATCTTACCGCTAGTGGAACTAGTTCGAACAGGATCCGATCCTCAAAAGCAAGAGGCAGCGTATACACTAGGGAATCTGGCAGCGAGTGATGATGGCAATAGTGACGAAATCGGTCGAGAAGGAGCGATAGCCCCGCTGGTAGGGCTTCTTCATGCCGGAACGAGTGAGCAGAAACAATGGGCTGCCTACGCTTTAGCTTGTCTCGCCGAGAACAATGAGGCAAATCGTGCCGTTATTGTGAAGGAGGGAGCAGTACCTCCGCTATTGACGCTCGTACTCGGAGGAACCGAAGTCCAACAAGCTCAAGCAGTTCGGGCTCTTGGAAACCTGGCCGAAGACCATTCCTCCTTCCCTTCGGAGAAAGTGGTGGTCTCGCTGGTGGGATTCCTGCGTGTTGGGACGAGCTTGCAGAAGTCAAACGCTGTGCTTGTGCTCAAGAAGCTGGCAAGTGTTAGCGACGGCAACCGGGATTTGATCGTGAGCGTGGGAGCAATTCCTCTTCTGGAAATGCTCGTGAACACAGGCGCTGATGCGCTAAAATGGTCGGTTTTGGACGCATTGGAAACACTACGCCCCACAATGATTTGTTTTTGAATTGTTGTCACTTAGCTAACATTGGATACGATCACTAACGACTACTAAAGACCTTGCTTCGCCCTGCCAACATCGTCACGAGCGAGGAGGCTATCCTTTTCGGAGAGTCTGATGAATAGTGCAAAGCGTGACCTCAGAGAAGACAGGTGGTCGTACACGCCACCCACGAGCTCGGCAAGATGCAGGGCAGTGGCCCTACATCCACCTATTGCACGGCCATTAGCTGCTGTCCCAAGGAGGCTTAACTTTGAAGCTTCATCGCGTTCGTCCGGTGCGAGCTGGAAGATACGTGAGACTGAGCTCGACGGCATCGAACGACGGCAGCATCTCGAAGGGCACTGTCCAGTGCCTCCGTGGAGGCGTGGCTTCAGAACTTGAAACGCAGTTGCCTGCCGTGAGCTTGAAAGGATGGTGGGAGGCTAGGGCTCGCCTATTCTCACGTTTGAATATTGTGAACTGTAAGCGTTCAAATACTAGTACATGTACTTCATGTATATGCACAAGCTACGAAGTCTCGCTTGCGAACACGTCACAGCACAACCTGCTATCCTCGGGTAGCGTAGGCTTGAGCTGGCCGATACAAGTCCACTGGAGCGAATGCGTTCAACCGCATACGAACTTGTGTCGAAAGCTAATTGCGAGGCGAGTGATCCCCTGAAAAATGCCAACAGGCGTACAATAATATTTGTGCCCGCTGAGATGCTTCTAAATCATCGGATCGGATGGATGGATTCGTTGATGCCGAAAACGGCCCCAAGCTTCTGTTCCATGTAGACATTCCACGCATGTCCAAATATGTTCAAACTTGCACGTGGCAATAATGCCATCATCGCTACTAGTACAAAAAAATAAGCGCTCCGTTTGCCTGGGTTGCTCCACAAGCGAGCCACCTTACTATTTGGGAGAAACATACTGCATGAAGGCCTTACCCAGACATGTATTCTTTTGGATCTCCATAGCTCTGACCGCTTAAAAAATCAGGACGTCGAGTGGCACGATAGGCAAGGGACATCCCCGTCGTGAAAAAATTTATCGGTATTGTGCATCAAGGAGCTCAGTATCAACTCAGACCCCCCTCCCCAGCCAACCGATTCGAGGAGCTCAGTATCAACTCAGACCCCCCTCCCCAGCCAACCGATTCGAGTCGTTTCCTCTGTATGCATGTACCGCACTTGACGAACGTTCGGGCATAGCGTTCTTGTTGTAACTGGTTCCCAACGGCTACATCCACGAAAATTGTTTGGTCGGCGATGCCAAGATCTACAGTGTCGAGTTTTTTCCTTTACAAAAGTTCTAGCATTGAAACCTGGATGTTTGTTTCGCATTTTATGGTATTGTATTTGTATTTGTTGCGGTTGTGGCGACTACGCCCGAGGCGCGTTGCGCTGCATCCCCGCGGTAGGTTTCGCATTTTATGCTGCCAAGGGTTTCTGCACCGGGAGGTACGGTGTGCGCCTTCTTATCGATACCACTACTTACCCGAATTCGACTCTCAACAAATACCTAGAGGAGAAGCGCCGGACTTTGGACGAGACACTATATATTCGTCCTCGTCGTCATCACCTTTCACACATAGATCTGGCGAAACGTTTTTAAAACAATGAGAAGCTGCGTTGAGAACCACAGTTTTACTTTGTTTAACAACGCTAGTCGACTTGCCTTAGCCATGTCTCGACACACCAGGTGTGCCTAACCTTTGGTACGCCTCAATAACGGGCGCATTTGGCGTCGATAGCAGGCACATTTGGCGTCGAACGACATTGACACGTGGATACCGAGTCAATTCCAGTGCGAATGGCTTTGATTCTCACCTTCGTTCGGCCTAACCCGCTATTTTATTGTATTGTATTGTATTTTATTTTTTCACTAAAAGCGCATCATCTTCCGAAGTTGTTAGAAGGTCACGTCTGACGAACGGATCCCAACCGCTAAAGATTGCGGGCATCAACCGTCAAAACATAGCAACCTCATTGCTATCAATTTTCGGGCGGCACTGCAGTTGACGAAGAGCTCATTTTGGAATTCGCCGCCAAGTCCTCACTCTGGGGCAGCTCCTGCTAGGGACTGCCCAATGGAGGTTGTTTCACCGGTTCTCAAGTGCCTCAAGCAGATTTTCGAGCTACGACAAGCCATTCCACGCCAGCGACGTGTCAATGAGCAGACCTATCTGCGCTTGACGGAGATCTACGTCGAGATCCAAGTGTTGCAGTATGACGAGGCATTCGCAAGCAATGCAACGTTTAATCGTGCTCGCACCTTCCAGAAATTCGAGCTGGCGGCACTCAACTTCCTCCACTACCTGCAAAAGTACAAGAAAATGAATCGAGTCGTCCGCCTTTTCAAGATCAACGAGATGGAGGAAGAACGTCTGCAGATCGTCAACGACATCAACGAACTCTTCCAAACGCTCGGGCTTGCCGCTTGCGCGACAGTGATACAAGGCACGGCCTCTGCAGAAAGAAATGCTGCGAAGTTTCTGTCCGAGCTGGAGAAAATGCACTCGGACATCGAGCTCACGCACGACCTCGTTCAAGCTGCCATCCTGCCGCTGGTTGAGAAGCGAGCAGAGCGGAGGAAGTCACAGAGTATGGCTCGTGAAGTCCCGTATGCGGCTACGAAATCGAGTTCAGACGCCCAAGAACGTGTGTCGGTACAGCCTAACAATATCGCCGAGGAGAAGGCGAGTTTGATCCCAGATTCGGCGGATGGAGGCGAGGTGTCGGTTGTTCAAGAGCGTGCGCTTGCAAACACTTACCCAACAGACAACGAACCCAAGGATGAGAAGATCTCTCCTCTGTCAGTTCCAGACCTCCTGAATTGTCTGGACGACGACCAAGTGAGTTCCGAAGACAAGCAAGCAGCTTTGTTGTTTCTCATCCGCAAGTGCGCTGATGGCAGCAAACGGGTGGAGATTTTCAAAGCCGGTGGGATTCCAATCCTCTCGCGCTTGGTTCGAGAAAATCACGAACACTACTTCGTCCAGCTGTACGCGCTGCACTGCTTAAGTTGGTTCACGTTTGTCTACTCGAAGCTTCGCGAATCTGAATTCGAGGGGCTGCGGGGCTTGGTTCGAGACGCAACTCGCCACGAAATGATGGAGCTGGTAAGTCATCTCCAGCTCGACAATGACGAGGAGAAAGAAATTGCAGCCCTAACATGTTCGTGTATGGCAACTCGGGGAGAGATTGATACCTTGCGGATTGTCGGGGTGTTGCCACGGCTAGTTGGTCTCCTCTCGGATGGAACGGATAACCAAAACTATGGGCAGCGGAGGCGCTGGCATCTCTCGCTAGCAACAACGACGAAAACTGTGGTCAAATTGCTCGCGAGGGGCCATCCCGCCTCTTGTTATGCTGCTGCGATACGGGTCTGACATGCACAAGCAGGAAGCGGCATACGCTCTGGGGATTCTGGCGGCAGATAGGGATGAAAACCGCAGCAAAATTGCCCGTGAAGGAGCCATCCCCCCGATGGTAGCATTCGTGAAGGCAGTGACCACAGCTCAAAACCAGTGGGCGGTGTATGCACTCGGGTGTTTGTGCTTGAACAACGAGGCCAACCGCACCGCGATAGCCGCAGAGGACGCAATTCCGCCGCTAGTTGATTTCTTACGCGTCGGCACAAAGGCCCAAAAGCAGTGGGCTGCATACACGCTCGGACACCTTGCTCTTGACGACGTGAATCGAGTGAAGATCACGCTGGAAGGAGCGATTAATCTGCTAGCCGCCTCTCTGTCATCGGGAACAGAGGCGCAGAAGCGGTGGGCTTCATTTACTTTGGGAAATTTGGCGTGCAGTGACGACGAGACCGACGCGATAGCCCAGTTGAAGGCGGCGATCAAGCCCCTCGTGAACCTTGTGGCCACCGGGTCCGATCAACAAAAACAGTCGGCCGCTTACAGCCTGGGTAATCTTGCAAGCAGCAGCCAGGATCTCTGTATTCAAATTGGCCAGGTAGGAGCTATTGCACCGCTAGTGGCTATGCTCATAACTGGAACCGCGGACCAGAAGGCCTGTGCAGCGTACACGCTCGGGTACCTTGCTGTCAGCAACGACGCGAACCGATCGGCGATTTTGGATGAAGGAGCCGCCGAACCACTGGAGGTTTTGCTACAAGTTGGGACGGACGAGCAAAAGCTGCACGCTGGGCATGCTCTCCATCATCTTGAAGGCGAGAGTAATGGTGACAGCGGGTTTTTGGGAGATCAACTCGTCTCATCGGTGATGAGATTCTTCCAAGACGGAGTTAGCGCGCAACAGGTGACGGCCGAAGTTGCTCACAGCGCGTTTCAAAATGTCCGCGACGGCGTGCGACCGCTTTTCATGCACTTCGTACAGGAAGCGGACTCCAAAATTCTATGATCAAGCGTCTCTCAGGCAGACTATCCAGCCTACCAGTGATGGAGAAACGTAAACCGCAGGGAGATAAGTTGCTCAGCATCCTCCATGAATTCATCATGTATATAAAAAAATGCTGGAATTCCTCCTCAGTGGTGCATCGCAGTGCTGATCACCAAAACCAAAGATGGAAGGCTAACCTAAAAATGCATTTGCTTTTGTCTTCATCCCAGCAGCATATTCTTGGCAAACGATTGGTTTCCAACCACTCCCTTGATCACTTTGTGATCCACTGTGTTGATTGACAGTCCGGTCAGGAGGTCATTACATCCTCTTACGCTTTGGTGGTTCCTGGCGCTGGTTCCATGGCGGAGGTGCTTCCATTGATCAAGAAGTTGAGCACTGAGATGAAAGAAACCAGACGAGTATGCAGGCGCCTTCATGGTTGACTGGAAGTCGTCTTCAAGACACTTCAGAATGCCAAGGTAGATGCCCCTAAAGAAGCTCGTGAGAGAAGTGTGCAAGTCGTTTCCAAGTACCTCCAATTTCTGGAACGCTACCGTGGGAAGGAGCTAGTGAACCGTGTAGTGGAGCACAGCACGATAATGGACCAGCTCCGCTATTTACACGAAGAAGTAGCGGAACTCTTCGAGTTGCTGAACATCGCGCCTACCAGTAGCTGGGGTGAAGAATGGGAAGAAGACCATCGTCAACAGAAGCAGGTGCTGGCTGCCGCAGTGAAAAGCGCTGCTGTAGTCCGTAGCGAGCTCCAAGACCCTCGCTCTCGAGCAGAAGCTCTCTTGTTGCTGAAATTCGAGATCGAGCAGAGAGGAGAGCGAAATGACGATGACGTGTTGGGTCTCATGAAGTCAATGCTGGCCACAGTCCTGATGACTTCAAAGACGGCGGAAGGAGTTTGCCAGCATGGTTCTTGCCCCTGTACGAACTAGAATACGAGCCCAAACCGTTTGCTCGCAGGCCGACTGGGAGTCTGCACCATGGCGTCTGGGGTGATCAAACGGACGTGGCGATCAAGTTCTTTCACATTGATGACGAAGTGCTGGATGAGCGGATGCAAAAGCAATTGGAGAAAGAGCTCGGTGATATTTTTCCACTGAGCCATCCCAACGTCATTGGAATACTTGGCGCCTCGCACATCTGCTTGCCTCCTTTCATGGTGTACGAATATGCAGCGAACGGGAACCTCGGTTCCTTTCTCACTCGTTCCGATAAAACAAAGCGCAGATGTGGAGAATTTTATGAGGCTGCACTGGGGTTGGAATATATTCACAAGGAAAATATTGTCCACGGCAACCTTAAGCTCAGCAACATCCTTGTCGATGCCGGCGGTCACGCGAAGCTCTCAGATGTTGGGATGATCAGGATGCGCACGTTCAACTCTTTCCCGAAGAAAACACGAAAGCCCGACGTCGGGTGATTTACGTTGGCGTGCGCCCGAGTGTCTCCAAGCGACGACCAACTTTCTCCTCGGACATCTATTCGTTCGCGATGTGCATTATAGAAGCCACGCTTGGTGAGCCACCGTTCGCTTTCTGACGGACGATGACGTCCGAGACCATTTGAGGATGGGGAGATCCCTGACAAACCTGACGAGATGGCCGATGAAATGTGGGAACTGGTGGTCTCCATGACGAGCTTCGACCCTGCGAAGCGTGTAGGAATGGACGTTGTTCTTGAACACTTAAAGAGGTTTGCTGGAAAAGAGGAAAACGCAGCAACAGTGAATCGCGCAGTTTTTCCGAGTACGATGGTTGGGCGAAGACCCGTGTCAGACCTCATCATGGCTATTCGTTCCGGCAGTGGAGAGGATCAGGAAAATTTGATGGCGCAACTGGTTGAGGAATGCATCGACGATGAACAGCGGAGTCAACTTTATCAATTGGATGGAGTTGTCGTTCTCGAAGAATTGATAAAAGTTGGTGGGTCACACTTTACACAGGTGTGTGCAGTGTTGGAAACCGCATCATAAATACACACCAGAACTAGTGCGAGAATTGATTCTCACGGCTGAGACGCGCAACAAGGACTAGGAGAAGAATGCTTTTGGCAGTAACCAAGGCAAGAAGAAGCAAAGCAATGCTTCAAGTGGCCCGAAGGGCAAAACTACTGGTGATGGATCGAAGAAGAAGACGTCGAGGCCTGACGTCAAGTACTTTAACTGTGGTGGCAAGGGCCATTACAAGAGCGATTGCCCCGACTTGGAAGAGAAACCCAGTGCGGAGAGAAAGGCAAGCGCGAAGATGGCACGCTCGGGTCAGAAACCCGTGAAGATCTCATCGGAGAAGACTGATGACGACGCCAACTGGGTGCACAAGCGTGAAGTTGTCGTGGGAGAAGTTGTCAAGAGAGTCGCAAAGGATTGCGACGCAAGTCGTTGGTATTTCGACAGCGGAACCAACGCACACATTGTAGCGACAAAAGAATATTTTACTGTGCTGAACAACATGGGGACAGTGATTGGAATCCAAATATTTCGGGATTCGCAGATGGTGTTGACGCCAAGGCCGAAGGCTTTGGGACAATTCTTCTAGCTACTATGGTTGATGAAGAGATGGTGTTCGTATTCCTCGAAGACGTGCTATACGTACCAAAAGCTGGATGTAACCTCTTCTCACCAGGACAAGCACTGGAGCAAGGCTTCAAAATGTCGTGGGAGCAGGAAACAATGATGTTTGGTATGACGAAAGATGGCACAGAGGTGCTTCGTGCGGTGCATGAACATCGATTGTGGGCCTTCAACGTTCACAATAATGGTGGCGTTAACGTCAACAAGAAGACCACTGCTGTGAAGAAACAAATAGTGGCAAATTTTGCGGTGACAGACGGTGTCGAAGATATTGACGTCTGGCACGCGCGCTTGGGGCACATCTGCCCAGAGTATATTCGCCTAATGGTCGATCGCGGAATGGCCAAGGGCATCATGTTGAAGAGGCGTGGCAAGATGGATTGCACTGACTGTCATTTTGGTAAGCAGCGACGCGAGACATTCAAGAAGAGCCTCGATCGCAACATAGTGAAGGTGAATGACATGGTCTTCGCCGACTTATTGATTCCTGGACTACACAATGGCACGAAATATAGTGCTGTGCTAGTTGTGATGGACGGATTCTCGCGTTTTGTGACCACGTACCTGTTGAATTCGAAGACAGAAGGTGAGGTGAACGGGTACATGAAGCAGTACATTGCGTGGGCTGAACGGCAGCACGGACGGAAAGTTGATACGGTAGTGACCCGTCGGTGGTGTGCTGAGGAAGAGTCTAGTGATGAGCAAGACGAAGCTATCGGACCGGTGAAGCAAGTGCTAACCGACAAGGGTGCAGAGTTCTGCAACAAGACTATTGAGCGCTGGTATGCTACGAAGGGCATAGTCCACACCAAGGTTGGTCCGAGGCGATTAAGTACAAAGACCGCTACGACAGCGGATTCAAGACAAAGCTGAACAGATGGTTACAGACGTTCGACGAGTTTCTTCGGGATGGAGACTTCGATGACGCAGAAAGTGACAGCGAAGCATCTCAACGTGCCGAGTGTGACGCCGAATCCGTGCGTGACGATAGCAGTGTCGAAATGCAAAGCGTTGCTGCAAGCATAGACGACCTCAACGAAGCTGAGCAAGTGCTGTGGAATGATATGGTGCGCAAGAGCGCCCTTCCCAATGAAGACAGGAGCAGCTCTAGCAGTGAATTAGCGGAAAATGACTAGCAACTATGGGATGATATTCTGCAGAACAGCTCTCTACCCGACTATGAGGATGCGTGTGCAACACAGGAGGACGAAAATGCGTGTGAAACGCAGGAGGACGAGGATGCAGAAGTTGTTCACGTTGTCGACAGCGTAGCTAGCATTGTTGTCCAAGCTGAGAGTGAAGTTGGTGATGATGCAGAAAGAGAATTGATGAACATGTGATAATTATGTTGGCGAGTTAATTGATGAACACCCACCACCACCACCACACACACACACACACACATACACACAGGCCATACAATATTGCCATACATACATACATACATATACATATATATATATGCAGGTGGCGGTATTACGCTGCCGCTTTTCGTGTTAATGTCTCCTTGGTAGATCATCAACTTCAAAATGATGCACAGCAACAAACGTCCTGAATGTCGCTATCTGTGCACGGAGAAAATGTTCCGTGAAGTCAATACCAAATCGTTGTTTGTCACCACGTGCAACTATGCGTGCTCGGTACCTCACAATGTAGCCTAGATGATCTGTCTTCACATCGAAGACCCACATGGTCTGATGGTCTGCTGCCCGCTAGGAATCCTGAACGTGGAATCTGCCTTAACACTCTTTGGTTTCAGCAGCCATCTCCGCGTCCATAGCTTCACGCCAGAACATAGTTTGCTTGAGCGTATCGCTTGCCTATAGTTCTTAGGAATCTTGATGTCACTAGCACGTAATCCACCATTGCACGGCGGTCTGCGTGTGTGCTTTTAACGCTGAGAACATCGTAGTCCTGAATCGTTCAGGTTTAAGGTTCTTTGGGACTTCACGAAGTCCTGGGCGCATTTTCCGCTGCATATTTAGCTTAACTTTGTACGCTTCTTGTCATGCGTATGACGAATATCTTCGTCTCTTGGATGCACCTTTCCGATTAGCATTTGCGTTGGAATTACTAGAACACCATTTTCAGCTGGCGTGGCGGTTCACTCCGTCATCACTTACGCCGTTATTACCCTGTGCCTCGTGAACATCGCTTCGTCGAACAAATAATCGTAGCACGTCGCCATCAAGCTCTCTCTCATTCTCTTCAGGAACAGGAGTCAGATCAGACACATGGTTTGCCA